>NC_039361.1:116962803-117262803 GCF_003573695.1 Papaver somniferum | reverse complement strand
TGGAGAAACATGTTGACCCAACTTTGAAGTTAAATTAGCATCAATGAAACTATAGGTGCTTCCTGTATCAATAAGGATAATGACAGAGTGCTTATTAAGATGACCAACAATTCTAATTGTGTCAGGGGCAGCATCCCATGTCAAGGCATGTAAAGAAATCTCGATGGGAGAATCAGGAGTTGAATGAGAGTCTTCAGAGACATCTTCAGTTGATAATGATTCATGTCCTTTAAGGTCCTCATCAGCAATCAACATAAACAGTTATTGAGTTTTACATATATGCCCTTGTCTGTAAAACTCATCACAATTATAACAATGCTCTTTGTCTTTCTTAACCTCTATCTGTGCATGGGTGAGTCGTTTAACATGAGGGAGAGAGTTGTCTGGGGATGTTTTAGTGGGTATAGTAGGATGAGTCACAATGGGGGATGATGATGATGCAGTGTGCTTAGTAAATGTGGAGGATGGAGTGAAAAAAGGTTTGATAGTAGATGGTGGGTGGGAAACAGAAAGTGGTGAGGGAGAAAATGGTTTAGAGAAGGATTTAGTTGATTTATGCTGGTGATGCATAGAAGCTTGCTGCAATCTAGCCAAGTAAAAAGATGCTGCATTATTATCAGGTTTAAACATTTGCACCATAGTACGGATCTCCTCTTTTAACCCACTAATGAAACTCAAGGTATAAAAACTCTCAGGCAAAGAAGGATTGCAAGCAACCATGAAACTTTTATAATGTTCCCAAAGATCATAATAATCCTCAACACTGGTGGTCTGCTAAACTTTATTGAAGCTACCTACATAATTGTCCAGAGCAATATCCTCAAATCGAATAAATAAATCCTCAACAAAAGTATCCCATGGAATGAAATCTTTACCCTGTTGGTAATTTAGAAACCACGGATCTACGGAAGAATCGAAGTGAATAGAAGAAATATCAACACGTTCATTATCAGGAATATTATGTAATTGGAAGTATCTTACACATTTGAGAGCCCAACCACGGGGATTTGTACATTGAATCGAGGAAAATCTACTTTAGGAGTACGAGAGAACTTACGATGTTCAGTATGAGAAAGATTGTGAACCAGCTTCTGAAAGCCTGCAATTGAATTTTCCAGATTCGTTTGAGGAGTCTCAGATGCAGAAGGATCTGGAGGCGAATTCGAGCTCGGTGCAGCCTCAAGTAACCCAATGATAATGTTCATCTTAGTACTCAAAGACTGGATTTCAGATTTAATCTCAGTAACTGAATCGGTGTGTTGATAAATGGTTGATGAAATCTCTTGAAGATTTTCATTGGTGGCCATGGCTACAGGTTCCAAGATGGAGTCTGATACCAATTGTAGTGTATCTAGTACAACTACAAGATGAATTTTGGATAACAATGGTAGCAAGCTACCTTCTCTCTGATGAACAGAGCCTAAACTTCAATTGAAGTCAAATTTGGTTTTCATTACATTATTCAGGAGAGAAGAATGATTGGCCTTTAATATACCAATCCTTAACAGTTACATCAACGGCTAGAATAGAATCATAACTTAGTGCTAGACTCGAGAAGGAATCCCTAAGATTAATATACCCAACTCAACTTAGTTATACCCACTCACTAGTTACTCAGAATTACAAGGTATGTGGAATGAATACCCTGTGAACATGACAGAAGAAAAGGCACTTGCAAAGCAGAATTCAGATGGTTTGAATGCTATAATACATGTTGTAAGACGTGATATTCAACAACATGTATCAACATGTCAAACTTCGAAAGAAGCTTGGGATAATCTTCAGATCGTATTCGAAGGAAATTCATCAGAGAAAGAAGCTATACTTCAAACTCTTACTTCTGATTGGGAAAACCATCGAATGGATGACAACAACACTTTTGAAGAGTTTCATATTAAACTCTCTGAGATAATTAATGCTTCTTTCTCGTTAGGAAAGACTATTTTTGAAACGGATATAGTATGCAAAATTCTCAGATCGTTGCCATCAAGATAGGATTCTAAAAAACATGCAATCATAGAAGCAAACGATCTTTCAACCCTCTCACGAAGCACACTCGTTGGTAAGTTAAAGATCTTTGATCATGAATCACAGTCTATTCAAGGTAAAGGAATCGCTTTTAAAGCTGCAAGAATTCCGAAAGATCCAATGGAAAGGGATAGACAGATAGATGATTCAGACGAACAGATTACTGAAAATTCTGATGATGAAATTGAACAATCATTGTCATTGATTACTTGACAGTTTCGAGATCTCTTAAAGAAAATAAATAAGAGATTCATTAAGGATACTCATCGATCTTCTCGTCCACATGATCGAGTACCTGTCAACAAGGATCATGATGAAGATGATGATTATCATCCGCAATGCTTCAAGTGTAAAGGGTTTGGTCATATTGCTAAATACTGTCCCAATCTTAAGAAATACACTGGAAGCAAGGCTCTTGTTGTAACTCTAGATGAGACCTCTGATTCTGAAGAAGAGGAAACAACTAATATTGCATTATTTGTTAATCTTATTCCTTCCTCCTACATTACTGATTTAACGATTTTAAGAATGGACATGTCTTCCGATGTTATTAAATCACCTAATGGTAAAGGGAAAAATAAGACAAGATGTAAAAACTGTCTCAAAAATAGAATTGCTAAGAATTGCGTATGCAATTCCAGTCAATCCCAAGATACTTCGTTAGTTCGAGGTAACAAAAGGAGATCTTTTCATACTATACTAGATCAAGAACACTCTGGTTTTTCAAAATTCCATAAAGAGATAAAATCTCATACTAATGCCACCTGATCGGTATTAGAATTCTTTCCTCACCACATGTGCTAAATTTTTGAGTGAGGAAGAAGAAAAATCAAGGCACTTTTGTGTAGATTATGGAAATAATATATAGTATTTGAAGATATTTGATACATTCGTATTTTTAAGAATATTATATTTTCGGTAGTATGAAAATTATAAAAAGATTTTTCTCCTAATTTGATCTTTCCTTGTCCGAACTATAGGTCTGGATCAAATGGCCTCTCTGGAAAAGATGATAGATCAGAAAGATCACTTAAAAAATAAGCCTAGATCGTCTCTTGATATTAAGAGTAAAATCAAAAAGGGAGATTGGCTTAGCAATAAGGAAAGAGAGAATACGCTGAAGAAATAACACAGACACCAGAATTTTGTTAACGAGGAAATGGCAAATGCATAAAAACCCCGGGACCTAGTCCAGATTGAACACCACACTGTATTAAGCCACTACGGACTCTAGCTGATAGGTGTGATAAACACCTAGATTTTGTATCTAGTATTTATCCTTTCTTTGCTACTTTTCTTGTAAATTATGTATCTTATGATTGCTTTTGAGTTATTAGGTGCAATGGAGTCATTATGAGCAAAAGAAGGAGAAAACGTCCATTTGGAGTGCAAAGAGCAAAGAGATCAATTCACATGGGAGCTACACTTGGAGCGGGCTAAGGTGCGCGAGAAGGAGGTGAAGAATGAACTGCCAGTTCCTCAAAACTGACAATGGAGTTGAGAAAGGAATTAAGCCGTCGGTTCTCTGAAACCGAAAAGCCATGTTTGAGTTGGTCACTGGGTATCCCTTATCTACTTTACATGGGTGGTTATATCCAACCTCATTTCCTACACCAAACCTAAAAATCAGAGTAAATTCATTTCTTTGTTATTTTTCCATCTTGGTCTGAACAATGGCGGCATCATAATTGAGAGGAGTGGTTCTGTGTCGAGTAAAACCAGAGATGGTTCTGCTACCGGTAAAGATTAAAGGGTGAAGCTGGATTTCTGAGATTGAGAAGATGATGTTGCTGAATAGAGAGTTTAAGAATCAGAAGATGGAACTGATGATGAAATACAAGCAATTGAGGAAGAAACTGAGTTGTTGTCGCTCAGTTGATGACAGAGATCGAGAAGAAGTTAGGGTTTGCATTTCAGTAAAATCGATTGAAGAATCTGGTGATGATTTTGACGGATTTCAGAGATTGGGGTTTGTGGAGATTAAGTGAAGGACATGTTTCTGAGATCGATGGAGTCGATGGGTGTGTTGCTGCAATTCGATTGAGATAAAATGGGTTTGAGTGAGATTTCAGATGGGTTAGAGTTCGAACCAGAGAAGCTGAAATTGCAGGTGGTGGTTTGAGGATGCTGTTACTGATGATACTGAGGATTTCTGAGTTTCGAAGCTGAATTAGAATGGGTATGAGCTGGATTGGCAGGATGAAGTGATGTTGATTTTCATGGGTCTGTGATGTTCAAAGAAGAAGAAGGTTTGATCTTTTGCGGCTATGATGGTGTTGGTGGTGGCACTGAGATTGCAGATTTGGTAGTGTTGATAATGGTGGATGTTTTCGAATGGGTCTTGTTAACTTATTGCAGTCAACAAAGAGATAGAGATGGAGCAGGTGATGGATTCTTGCGAGTTTGAGATGTTGAAGTGCAGGTGGTCTTGTAGCTGTGCAAGGAGAAGGTTCAGGCTATGTGTTGCTGCCAATGTTGGTGAATTATGATGAGAAGGATGGGTTTAACCTGAATTATATGTTGCAGCAGTTAAATGGATGAATGAAGAGTATTTGGGTCCTTTGGGTTATGCAGTTGAGTACCAAGGGTTCATAGTGCAGGAAACGAAGGAAAGAAAGAAATTGGACGAGCAGAGATTTGCTTTTGCAATGTCTCGACTCAATGCTGATACAGGCAGGGAATGATTTAGAATTGGAGATGCAGTTGTTGGTAGGACCTTTAGCAGTTGCAGTCAACAAAGAGACATAAATGGCAGCGAAGGAAGTGGTGGTGATTCATGAAGTTGTACAAAGAGATGCAGATGGTCCTGCCGGTGCAGTCACGGCTGAAAGCTAATGAGGAATGGCAGAGATTGCAGTCAACCGGAACTGATTCCAGGTGAGCTTAAGTTGTTGTGACACTGTGGTTCAGCCGAGAAGGTATGGAGTTGCAGCTGTTGGTTATTCTGGTAATGAAGGTTGTTACGGTGGATGGTGATTGTCACAGTGACGAAAGAGTTGATATGGCTGCCAAGGACATTGTATCTCTGATTTTGGAGCTGACAGTATTGATTCTAGAATGACGGTACGGTGGTGAAGTGGATTATGGTGTAGGTGCATGAAGAGTGGATTTGAAGAGAAGCCGAGAACTGAGTTGGTGGTGCAGAATCTGAGATGGAGTAATGGTGGTAATGGTCTCAAACAGTGAGGAAGCGGGTACGGAAGTGAAGTTGCAGTGAGTAGATGGAAGACTGCAAGTCTGAGTTGGTAAGATGAGCTAGAAATGAAATGTGTGTTGAATGTATGAGCAGAAGGGAAGGCTGGAAGCTTGGTTGTGTTGCAGAAGTGCAGGTTGATTTGAGTAAGTGCAGCTCGGGATGGAGACTGGCTCAAGTGTGTTGCTCTGTATTATGGCCTGAACTGAATTGCAGGTGGAACTGGTATGATACGATGCTGCTGAATGAATAAGGAGCCACATATGGAACAGTATTGCTTCCTGGAGAAACTAGGACATGGATTAGTGATTGCAGTTGGCTAGGTATACAACCAACAAGAAAGTGGTGTTACAACTGCGATTCAAATGGTGGCTTTGGGCTGAAATGGCTAGGAAGTATGAAGCTATAGGTGATGGTGCTGAGAAGGGATGGCTCGAGTCTCTAGAGCTAATGCGGTTGAGTACCTGAGATAGAATGAAGCTGTTGTTACAGTTGAAGCTGTGGAGTTGGTGTTTGAAGGGTTAGAAGTGTTGAGTTCCCTGAATTGAGCTGCAGAGAGGAAGATGGTGAAGCTGAAATAGATGTATGCTTAGGGTGAATGAATGTGATTGAAGTCGATGCAGGGAAGCTGTAGAAATGGCCTGGAATCGTCCGGGAAATGGTCAGAAAGATGCCAGAACTCGGTCAGAATTTCTTACAGGTGAGTTGACTCACCTGTTCCGATTCAACCCAGAAAAGAACTTGGACTTATTTTGATGGGCTTGCCATATGGGCTTCGGGAGACTTAGGAATCGAAGGCCGAATTGAAAAGCACTATCAAGTTTGTGAGAACACAACAGGGGGAGTCTCATCTTTTTCACTACTTTTGCCTAGGGTTTCGAAACATGAGTTTTCTCTTTATTCTTGTGATGAACTCTTATGCCATGAGTACTTAATTTTATTATTGGTTAAGGAATAAGTTGGAATTCCAAACATGATTTTTATGCAATGAATTAGTTTTGTCTCCATACTTTATTTCTTATGATTCACTATTAATATTGTATATGATTTGAATGCATGTTTAGTCGAGTCGCGAATCGGTTGAATTAGTTTTCATCTCTATTGCTAGATTAAGGTTATTATATGTAAAAGTGATAATTACTGACTGCAAGTAGCATAATTGTGAGTATTGCTTGTAGTGATGCATCCTAGTAGTCACAAGTGGATCATAACCTTTCTTAAATCGTATTAGTGCTTTTACACGTTCGATTGCTTTGATTAGTCTTATTCCATAGAACTCAATGCTTTTAGGGAGTTAAACTTAATTGTGCTTTTACACTTTAGGTTGCTTTCTAGGAAGAATTCACATATGCATATTTTAATGTGGTTGTGATGAAATCAGGGAATTAGCGAGATATACTTGCGATCAAGATATCTTAGGACTATTAATAAAGTTGAGATTAAATATCAATTCTAGTTATTGTTAAAAAGCATGCTTGTGGATGAAAACGATATCCTTGACCAATCCTTTCACATATTTGAATTGTGTGCTTTATTTATTTGTTTTGCTTTTATTTTATTTTATTTTAGTATATAAAAATCAGAAAACCCCCATTGTTATTTATAGGAAACCGAAACAACTTGACAAACTAGTCCTTTTTGTGGGAACGATCCTTTCTTGCCCTTGCTATATTTATATTTTGAGTAGTAAGAAAGTGTAATTTATTTTTGACGCATACGACAACGATCAAATTTTGGCGTCGTTGCCGGGGAGGCAGTGGTTGTCATTTTTTTTTGGTTTCTTATTTTTGTTTTTAGTCTTTTTTATTTTATTTTATTTTGTTTTATCTTTATTTTCTGGTTTTTAACTTTGTTTTGAGAACTCTTGTTTCAGGTACCAATTACTATGGACGGAGCATATTGGAACAATGGGTACGGTTTTCAACCTCAACAAAATTATGACAACTATCACCCTTGCGGAGAATACAATCACCCTTGCGGAGAATACAATCAAAACCAATCCTTTGGTTATGGTCAATATTCTAGTACCCCTTGAGTTATTCTCATACATACCAACCTTCTTACTGTAGGTATGTAAGTGAGCAACCACAAGGAGGGGAGACTAGTTGTACTCCTATTCATATTTCTTCGAGTTTGGTAGATGAGATGCAACAATTTATGGTGGTAATGGAGTCAGTTTGTAGACAACCAAGCGTGGAACCAATTTCGTCGACCGAATATGCTAATAGTATGTTTGGCCCAATTTCTGATCGTAGTTATGATCATTCACCCATTCAAAGGGAAGATAATTGTCCTAGCAATATTGAAGTAAGTGATTCTACTTTTTCCTTGTCGAATGAGCTTTACCAATAAATGGAACACTATTTTCAAAATTTGGATGGATCACTCCAAGAGCTTCAAAAAGGTGTTTCCATTTTAAGACAAGGCATTGAGAAATACAAAGAGGACATGCAAAATTCTGCGAAAGACCAATCTTTGGGAAGTGGTAGCCAATCTTATATTAACTATGATAGTGACGAAGATTATGAAAGTACAACGCTTGAACCAATTTATGGTGACATCCCCGAGGAGTGTATAATGGAGTCTTTTTGCGATCAAGGTGAAGATGAATAGGAATATGATGACACTAGTGAAGCTTACTCAAGCATTGATCTTAATAATGATCAAGAACCTATTCAAAAGGTAGAGCTTGAGGATGATGCAATGCGTGTTCTTAAAAAGTTCCTTATGGAGAGACTTGAATCCGCAATAGCATATGTGCCTTACAAAAAAGAAGAGTGTGTTGAGAATGACACTGATATGACCAATATTGTGGAAGACCCAATTGAGCTTGCAAAGGATTGTAATGATGATGTTTATGTCGAGACTTTGGTTAAGGCACAAACGGACGAAGAATGGTTGCAAGGTTCGATAGAGGACCATGATATAAAAGAGGTGAATAACTCACTTGATTTTTTCAAGGATGAAGAGGATTCCGTAATACAAGAGATTGTGCAAGGTTTGTCTAACCCTTTGCATATTGTTTCTTCTCATTTATCTCTTATTGGTTTGAATGTATGTGCTTCGAAAACATTGTTGAATGACTTTGTTTCTCGATATCCGCCATTGGAAACATTTGATTCTCATGCTATGCAGGTTTGTGAACAAGAAACCATGAAAGTTCCCGAATTCTATATTTTATATCCACTTCCAAGTGTGGACAAGAATAAGTGTGGGGGAAAATTTTATCGGTTAATAGCTTCATTTCTGTTTTATATTACTAATATTTGTGAGAAGCTAGTGTTTGCAAAACAGGTTATATGGAAGGATCCTCAACTTTTCAGGTTATTGGTGTATGGGGAATAGGTCTTGCAAGTCGGGCTGACGAATTTAAACCAAGCGCTAAATGGGAGGCAACCCACTGGTTTTGTGTATCTATCTCTATCTTTTTATTTCTCAAGTCTTTTATCTTTATTTTCTTATTTTGGATATTTGCATATCAAAACTCCAACTTTTAGAAATTTTAGAACAATTCAGAATAAACACTAGCCTTTCTAAGTAGATGGAATTTTTTCTTGACGATGAGGTATATATATTGGCTGAGTTGGGATTAGATGCCAACTAAATAGCTTTGTTTAGTGTTTATCCTCTATTTTTCATAAATATCTATGAGTTGGAATATCAGTTTTTATCATGCATATTTTTTTTTAATTGTGTATATATATCATGTTATGAATTTCCCATCTTAAATTTTACTTTGAATGACTTAATTTACATTGAGAACAATGTAAAGTTTAAGTGTGGGGGAGTGTTTTCGCATATAGAGATTTTAGCCTTGTTAGTTTTTCCTTCTTGCTTTATACACTCCGAAACATAGAAATATGTGCCTTTAGGATGACACTATCAATCTAAATGGATGGAACCATCTTGGATGCGGGAGTTGAGGAACCCATTAACTACAAGGGACAGAATTATTCTAAGTGCTAGAAATAATATGAAAGTTGTTACCATAGCTCAGAATATCACCATATCACTTTCTGTTTTTACTTTTGCAACCTTTATGTTATATCTATGTGATTTGGTGGGTCACTAACATCGACTTGTTATTGCTGTTAGGATGAAATAGTGCGATTGAGTTACTACAAAAAGAGAAAAACAAATAAAATACCGACCAATTGACCAAACGGAATAAATTTGACACTTGGATAAAGCAATATGTGTGTGTTCTCCATGTCTCCGTCGCCTAAACAAGCGTGGAATGCAGGATCCACGGAAATTACCATGTAATCTGCTGACAAGAAGCATGCGCTTGGATCCAAAGGATCCAATCATGTTGTCGACCAAAAAAAAATGGAAGAAGAAAAGAAAAAAAAATATTATTGTGTTGAATAAAATCGATCACTGGTTCCCTTGTATATGCCAGTGAATTGATGTAGAATTAAGTTTCTCGACCGCTGGTTCCCTTGTATATGCTAGCTGTGTTGATATTAGAATTCAGACCAGTAGCTCAATCTATTATGATGCATAGGTTCATCTTGGAAGCGAACTTCAGACAGATATGGGAAACATCGATCACTTTAGTAAACATCGCAACCATCTATGTGTATTTCCATCTTCTTTATCTATTCATTTGTGATTGTGGTTTGTAAGTTTCCGAGATTGTGGCTTGTTCGACTTTCTGAGTAGAGCTTAATTTACATATATATTAATTTGTATTCGCATCAGGGTACCTCCTCCAATAGCCATTTTGGATTTGTTCATAGATTTGTCACAGGTAGTCGGAGTTGGAAATATAGGTTTTGTAGGTAGACCTCTTGTCAACCTTCACGAGACTAGAACTCGTCCACTAGGGACACTTAGGGGTTTAAAGGCTTGTTATACATGCTAAGTGTGACTGTAGCCTCGACGACACGGAGTTGTATGTATGTTTTAGAATTTGTTTTGTTTGATTTGCTCGAGGACTAGCAAAGTCTAAGTGTAGGGAAATTTGATAGGTGTATAAACACCTAGATTTTATATCTAGTATTTATGCTTTCTTTGCTACTTTTCTTGTAAATTATGTATCTTATGATTGCTTTTGAGTTATTAGGTGCAATGGAGTCATTATGAGCAAAAGAAGGAGAAAACGTCTATTTGGAGCGCAAAGGGCAAAGAGATCAATACACATGGGAGCTACACTTGGAGCGGGATAAGGTGCGCGATAAGGAGGTGAAGAATGAACTGCCAGTTCCTCAAAACTGACAGTGGAGTTGAGAAAGGAATTAAGCCCTCGGTTCTCTGAAACCGAAAAGTCATGTTTGAGTTGGTCACTAGGTATCCCTTATCTACTTTACCTGGGTGGTTATATCCAACCTCATTTCCTACACCAAACCTAAAAATCAGAGAAAATTCATTTCTCTTCATCTGTTGTTATTTTTCCATATTGGTCTGGACAATGGCGGCATCATAATTGAGAGGAGAGGTTCTGTGTCGAGTAAAACCAGAGATGGTTCTGCTACCGGTAAAGATTAAAGGGTGAAGATGAAATTATGAGATTGAGAATATGTTGTTGCTGAATAGAGAGTTTAAGAATCAGAAGATGGAACTGATGATGAAATACAAGCAATTGAGGAAGAAACTGAGTTGTTGTCGCTCAGTTGATGACAGAGATAGAGAAGAAGTTAAGGTTTGCATTTCAGTAAAATCGATTGAAGAATCTGGTGATGATTTTGACGGATTTCAGAGATTGGGGTTTGTGGAGATTAAGAGAAGGACATGTTTCTGAGATCGATGGAGTTGATGGGTGTGTTGCTGCAATTCGATTGAGATAAGATGGGTTTGAGTGAGATTTCAGATGGGTTAGAGTTCGAACCAGAGAAGATGAAATTGCAGGTGGTAGTTTGAGGATGCTGTTACTGATGATACTGAAGATTTCTGGGATTCGAAGCTGAATTAGAATGGGTATGAGCTGGATTAGCAGGATGAAGTGATGTTGATTGTCATGGGTCTGTGATGTTCAAAGAAGAAGAAGGTTTGATCTGTTGCGGCTATGATGGTGTTGGTGGTGGCACTCAGATTGCAGATTTGGTAGTGTTGATAATGGTGGATGTTTTCGAATGGGTCTTGTTAACTTATTGCAGTCAACAAAGAGATAGAGATGGAGCAGGTGATGGATTCTTGCGAGTTTGAGATGTTGAAGTGCAGGTGGTCTTGTAGCTGTGCAAGGATAAGGTTCAGGCTATGTGTTGCTGCCAATGCTGGTGAATTGTGCTTGAAATGAAGAAATCAAGGGAGTGAATATGATGGTGTTGCTGCTGGAGTTGGTCTGGTTCCAATATGAGTTAGAATGGGTTTATGACAGGGAATGAAGATTGAAAGCTCATTTGAGTTGAGATGAAGAAGAATTGGTGGAGGTTATGAATGTTTGATGTGATGAGAAGGATGGGTTTAGCCTGAATTAGAAGTTGCAGCAGTTAAATGGATGAATGAAGAGTATTTGGGTCCTTTGGGTTATGCAGTTGAGTACCAAGGGTTCATAGTGCAAGAAACGGAGAAAGAAAGAAATTGGACGAGCAGAGTTTTGCTTCTGCAATGTCTCGACTCAATGCTGATACAGGCAGGGCATGATTTAGAATTGGAGATGCAGTTGTTGGTAGGACCTGTAGCAATTGCAGTCAACAAAGAGACAGAAATGGCAGTGAAGGCAGTGGTGGTGATTCATGAAGTTGTACAGAGAGATGCAGATGATCCTGCTGGTGCAGTCACGGCTGAAAGCTAATGAGGAATGGCAGAGATTGCAGTCAAGCGGAACTGATTGCAGGTGAGCTTAAGTTGTTGTGACAGTGTGGTTGAGCCGAGAAGGTATGGAGTTGCAGCTGTTGGTTATTATGGTAATGAAGGTTGTTGCGGTGGATGGTGATTGTCACAGTGACGAAAGAGTTGATATGGCTGCAAAGGACATTGTAGTTGTGATTTTGGAGCTGACAGTATTGATGTTAGAATGACGGAACGATGGTGAAGTGGATTATGGTGTAGGTGCATGAAGAGTGGATTTGAAGAGAAGCCGAGAACTGAGTTGGTGGTGCAGAATATGAGATGGAGTAATGGTGGTAATGGTCTCAAACAGTGAGGAAGTGGGTATGGAAGTAAAGTTGCAGTGAGGCCATGGAAGACTGCAAGTCTGAGTTGGTAAGATGAGCTGGAAATGGAATGTGTGTTGAATTTATGAGCAGAAGGGAAGGCTGGCATCTTGGATGTGTTGTAGAAGTGCAGGTTGATTTGAGTAAGTGCAGCTCGAGATTGAGACTAGCTCAAGTGTATTGTTGTGTATTATGGCCTGAACTGAATTGCAGGTGGAAATGGTATGATGCGGTGCTGCTGAATGAATAAGGAGCCACAGATGGAAGAGTATTGCTGCCTAGAGAAACTAGGACATGGATTAGTGATTGCAGTTGGCTAGGTATACAGCCGGCAAGAAAGTGGTGTTACAGCTGCCATTCAAATGGTGGCTTTGGGCTGAAATGGCTAGGCAGTATGAAGCTACAGGTGATGGTGCTGAGAAGGGATGGATCGAGTCTCTAGAGCTAATGCGGTTGAGTACCTGAGATAGAATGAAGTTGTTGTTACAGTTGAAGCTGTGGAGTTGGTGTTTGAAGTGTTAGAAGTGTTGAGTTCCCTGAATTGAGCTGCAGAGAGGAAGATGGTGAAGCTGAAATAGATGTATGCTTAGGGTGAATGAATGTGATTGAAGTAGATGCAAGGAAGCTATAGAAATGGCCTGGAATCGACCGGGAAATGGTCAGAAAACTGCCAGAACTCGGTCAGAATTTCTTACTGGTGAGTTGACTCACCTGTTCCGATTCAACCCAGAAAAGAACTTGGACTTATTTTGATGGTCTTGCCATATGGGCTTCTGGAGACTTAGGAATCGAAGGCCGAATTGAAAAGCACTATAAAAGTTTGTGAGAACACAACAGGGGGCGGATCTCATCTTTTTCACTACTTTTGCCTAGGGTTTAGAAACATGAGTTTTCTCTTTATTCTTGTGATGAACTCCTGTGCCATGAGTACTTAATTTTATTATTGGTTAAGGAATAAGTTGGAATTCCAAACATGATTTTTATGCAATAAATTAGTTTTGTCTCCATACTTTGTTGCTTATGATTCACTATTAATATTGTTATATGATTTGAATGCATGTTTATTCGAGTCGCGAATCGGTTGAATTAGTTTTCACCTCTATTGCTAGATTAGGGTTATTATACATAAAAGTGATAATTACTGACTGCAAGTAGCATAATTGTGAGTATTGCTTGTAGTGATGCATCCTAGTAGTCACAAGTGGATCATAACCTTTCTTAAATCGTATTAGTGCTTTTACACGTTCGATTGCTTTGATTAATCTTATTCTATAGAACTCAATGCTTTTAGGGAGTTAAACTTAATTGTGCTTTTACACTTTAGATTGCTTTCTAGGAAGAATTCACATATGCATCTTTTAATGTGGTTGTGATGAAATCAGGGAATTAGTGAGATATACTTGCGATCAAGATATCTTAGGACTATTAATAAAGTTGAGATTAAATATCAATTCTAGTTATTTTTGAAAAGCATGTTTGTGGATGAAAGCGATATTCTTGACCAATCCTTTCACATATTTGAATTGTGTGCTTTATTTTTATTTCTTTGCTTTTATTTTATTTTATTTTAGTATATAAAAATCAGAAAACCCCCATTGCTATTTATAGGAAACCGAAACAACTTGACAACCTAGTCCTCTCTGTGAGAACGATCCTTTCTTGCCCTTGCTATATTTATATTTTGAGTAGTAAGAAAGTGTAATCAGAAAACCCCCGAGCAGTGCTCTAACAACTTATTTGTTTTTAATGCTTGATACACTCCGTAAGATTTTCTTATGTTGAGTAATACCAATAAATTTTTATCATTTGTCCGTAACTGACGTAGAGATTATTTGAAGTCGATTTCGGATATAAATCCTTGTGATTTGTTAATGTCCAACAAAATCCTTCTTTTTCATAAAGAAAGATCACTCATGTTGTTCTCTTAGGAATGACATCAAATGGGGGAGAGTTCTTAAATGAACTTGTGTTTAATTGTTATATCTTTGTGGGGAGTGTGGATGTGGAATTTGGAGGGGATGCTTGTATCTTAAATCTCCTAGACGAGCTCTAAGTAATCCTTTACTATGTGATATCATCTAAAAAAACTGACATAAGGAGTTGCATTTTGACTATGTTATGATGTAGAATCTCAAACTTCTTTAAAACTTGACATAGCTTTTGGTTGTATTCATTACGATCCCACGATTTTCGTACCTTTGTTATTTTTATTGACAAAAAGGGGGAGAATTATTTAGTAGTTTCATACTACATACATATGGTTTACGGATTTTTACGTAAGGGGGAGTGAATCAATAATCTATAGGTTTCACTTATTATGCAAAAGATCTAAGTATTGATTAAGGGGGAGAAACATATCACCATAGTATTACTTCATAGTTGGGATTGATCGTTGTCGTAGGCGTCAAAAATAATTACACTTTCTTACTACTCAAAATATATTATGAAGCAAGGGCAAGAAAGGATCGTTCCCACAGAGAGGACTAGGTTGTCCATATATTTTCGGTTTCCTATACAAACAAATGGGGGACTTTTCTGATTTTTAATAAACTAAAATAAAATAAAGAAAACAAAGAAATAAACAAGCAAATCAAAGATGTAAAAGTATTGGTCAAGGATATCGTTTTCATCCACAAACATGCTTTTCAACAATAAATAGAATTGATATTTAATCTCAACTTTATTAAAAATCCTAAGATATCTTGATCGCAAGTATATCCCGCTAATTCCCTGATTTCATCACAACCACATTAAAAGATGCATATGTGAATTCTTCCTAGAAAGCAACCTAAAGTGTAAAAGCACAATTAAGTTTAACTCCCTAAAAGCACTGAGTTCTACGGAATAAGACTAATCAAAGCAATCGAACGTGTAAAAGCACTAATTCGATTTAACAAAGGTTATGATCCACTCGTGACTATTAGGATGCATCACTACAAGCAATACTCACAATTATGCTACTTGCAATCAGGAATTATCACTTTTACGTATAATAACCCTAATCTAGAAATAGAGATGAAAACTAATTCAACCGATTCGCAACTCGACTAAACATGCATTCAAATCCTATAACAATATTAATAGTGAATCACAAGCAACAAAGTACGGAGACATAACTAATTAATTGCATAAAAATCATATTTGGAATTCCAACTTATTCCTTAACCAATAATAAAATTAAGTACTCATGGCATATGAGTTCATCACAAGAATAAAGAGAAAACTCATGTTTCTAAACCCTAGGAAGAAGTAGAAGTAGAGATAATATAGAACCCGAGAGCTTATATATCCTCCCCTGTTGTGCGAGTAAGTTTCCAAAATCTCGACCAAGGCCTGATCACATTCCAGCCCATTAGCAGCCAAATCCCGTTCCTTATGCTTAGTAGCAGAAATTGCACCATACCACCAGTTAACTGTAAACCATAATTCTCCTTCCCTGCGATTCAACTACGATTGCATCTCCTTTTTCGTTCTTCCAACTCCATCTCAGCTCCATACAATCTCCAGTCACAGCAGCATGATCCACAAGAACCAGCTGCATTGCAACTGCCATTCCATTCTCAGCTCAGTCATAACTCTCTTAGTCTAGCCTCGCAATCAACAGCAACGCAATCTCCTTTATATTCTTCTCGACTTAACTCCTGCGATGCATAGCTTGACCGCAGACAATACTCTTGCATCCAACCAACACCAGCTGCAACTGCATAAACCAAATCCATCTCTGCCTATCAGCTACAACTGCAAACTGCAACTCCAGCCTTGCCTGCAATTCATTCCTAAGCATACATCTACAATTCAGCTCCTCTCCACTTCATTACAGACCACCATTTCACAGTCTCACTCGACTTATTCCCTGTATAACCTAGCATGCATCTAATCTCTCCATTTTCATCTCAACTTACATCCATACACAATGGCAGTAGCATACCTCCTTGTTCATTAAATTTCCGACTCACCTGTTTGCAAATGCAGCTAAAATTCACATTCATTCATCACTTCAATTAAGCTCAATACCCATTAGCTTCAGAATTCCCACTCCAGCTCAGCTTCTCTACCATTCCTCAAAACTAATTGTAGTTACATCGATACCAGTTCAGGCCACTTCACCTGCAACATCACAAGCCATTCTATTCTAGACTGCAACTCATCCTATGACCTTCAATCTCACAACAAGCACTGCATCATAATACCACCAGCAAACCCATTTCAATCATCATCTGTATCAGCCTGTACTCAAGAACACACAAGCTTCCACCTGCAACTGCTAGATCAGTCGCCATCAGTGCATCAACAACATCATCAGTCCTGCAATTGCAAAGAAGCAACTCCATCAGTAGCAGCTTCTTAATCTAACTCTCAAGCACCAGCTTCATCTGCAACATCTCAAATTCCACTGAGACTCAAGCCATCTATGTACTGTTGCCTTCTTGTTCTTTGAACATCACAGACCCATGACAATCAACATCTTCGAACCCTGATTTCAATGTTTATTCCTCTCCAGTTCCACTGCCTAATACCATTTCCTCAATCACCAGTTCCAATATCAACTTAGTTCAGAACCCTAAGTCCTATTTCCATCATAGATTCAACCTCATCTCTTCTTCATTCTCAGATTCAGCAGAAACCCATCAATGTACCCTCTATCATCATTTCAATTTCTCCTCCATCTTGAAATCAGAATCAAACCAACCCTACTTCTAATTTTCAATCAACAGAGCATCACCAATCAAACCCAGGTTATCTTCCAATTTTCCTTGAGCCTAAAAATCCCATCTCCCCATTTCTGTGTTCGTCGATCTCAGATGGAGAGGTTTCGGACAACCATCTCCATTTTGTTTGCCTCTCTCGATTTCAGGTGATAATGATAAAGAGAAACTAATTCTCTCTGAAATATGGGGTTAGGTAATAAAAGGTAGTGTTATAGACACCGAGTTAAATACAAAATGGACACCTTGAATTGTCTGACATGTCGGTTTCAGCTAACCGACAGCCTACCTCTTCGTTTACTCAACTATCAGTTACGAGGAACTGGTAATTCATTCTCATCTCCTTCTTGTGCAAGCTAGTCTGCTCCAAGTATGACTCGCATGTCAATCAACCTTTTTGACTTTTACGCTCCAAATAAACGTTCTCTCCTTATTTTGCTCCAAATGACTCCAAAATACCTAAATACTCAAAAGTAAACATAAGATACATATTTACAAGAGAAATATCAAAGAAAGAATAAACAATAGATATGAAATCATGGTGTTTTAGACACCTATCAGGGATACAATTGAACTTTAGAGAAATTAATAATACTATATTTCTGTATAATGAAGTTTGAGAATATTGGTTTTCAATGTTGTTATCGCTACGGATCCTCAAAAATAACGATACTGAGTTGCAACTTGAAATTACGATGATTTCAAGGATTTGAAGAAACCAGGGAAATCAAGCATGATGGATTCGAAGAGTTTTCAAAGATTTATTTTTTATCCATATGTATTGATAGTTTAGTCACTGAAACTGACAAAGGGGAGATTGTTAGAGCATTGCTCGGTCGAACTCAAAAGTGTTGCTCTATCAAGATTGTTATCAACTTTAATTGTCAAAAGTATATATTGATTTCTAGTCTACAATTAATTAATTCTCGGACCAGGATGTTGGAGCACTGGTCGGTCGAACTCCCAGGCATTTCTATCTCAAGCTTGTTTTTCAAGTTTAGTTGCGAAAACTATAAGTCTTGATTTCTAGTCTACTAATAGCTTAGTCTCGGACTAGGATAAAAAGTATAATTGATATCTAGACTCCACGGTGTTCATCATGCAAAGACGAAGAACTACTCAAGGAACTGGTGGAACTTCATCGATAAAAAGGTATGTGGAGACTTGAACTTATCTATCACTCAAAAGTCTACTTTATCTCATATCTTTAGACAAAAGTCGTATTGCTATATAGACTATGAATATGCACATGTACTATTTCGAGCTGAGTTTATCTCGCTTATCTATTTCTCGAAATATGTGTTGGTAAGCTTTCGCTTTGGCCAAGTTCATATTTACTAGTAACGAAAGTCATATTAGTTTCAATTACTTGAAAATCTCTTCGACGAAAAATAGTTTGTGAACAACAACTATATAACGTCCTCTAAGAATGTTTCAATGATTGAAATGAGAGTTTGGAATACATAATCATGGTTGGATATAAACATTGTGAGACAAATCATATGTGTGTAAGTCCAATATCCTTGAACCAAATGCGTACTTTGCTGCAGGATAACCGGAACTAAAGTCCGCCTACCAGTACGCATACTGCCAGAAGTTCACATATCGTGAATTTCTGCTGGAGTTTGTGAACTGAAAACAAGCTTAATCCGGTTACTTAAGTCCGCGTACCAGTATGCGTACTTAAGTAGGTTATTTTCAAAAAACAGTTTAATTCGTGAACTAAGACATTTATATTTTAAGGAATGCAATCTTTGCAAACCATGGCTATAATGTTCATGAACCGATTCGAGTGAATCAAAACTGTTTTTGTTTCGATTATGTCTTGTATACTTCTAGGATATATAAGCAATTGAACAACTCTCTAACTAGTTCATTTGATTTATTTGAACTAGTATGGTAAAGAAGAATAAGGTTGATATGAAAGAGCTCATATGGCTAACCTATGGTTAACTACCATTGAACCAACGACCTATACACGTATAGGTACGGTTACTCAAACCTAAATGAAGTTACATTTCATGTGTGTATAACAAGCTAAGATTCGATCTAACGGTTGAAAGATATTAGCTTGAATCTAATCAGGTTTTCATATAACGGTGAATATTTAATGCTTTGTTACCAAGATAGCATTGATTGCAAACCCTGATTTTAAGACTATATAAAGGAGAACTCTAGCAAACCTAATCCCCACACCTCCTGTGTTATACTAGTTGTATAAGCTAGAGTCTATTCTCCTTTAAACTTAGGTTTCTATCAAGATCCTGTAGGTTAACGACTTGAAGACTTCATTCGGATTGTGAAGCCATACCCAATTTTTTTCTCTATAGTTGCGTGATCTGATCTTGATGTTTCTATAGTATTTGAGTACAATCGTAAGATTGGATTGAGATTAATTTCTCCTATAGGCAAGATAGAAAAGTATTCACAAACATCTTCGGCTCATCGTTTGTGATTTCGCAATATCTTGTTTCGCTAGTCGATTAAGATTATTGTGAGGTGATTAATAGTTCTAGGCTGTTCTTCGGGAATAGAAGTCCGGGTTATCGATTGGTTCCTGTTCACCTTGATTTAACAAAAGACGGAATAAAACTCGTAGGTATTTCTGTGGGAGACAGATTTATCTATTCATGTAGAATTTTCTGTGTGATACAAATTTTTTTATTAAAGTCTTCGACTTTGGGTCGTAGCAACTCTTAGTTGTGGGTGAGATCCACTAAGGGAATCAAGTGCGTAGTATCCTACTGGGATCAGAGACGTAAGAGCGCAATTCTACCTTGGATCAGTGTGAGATTGATTGGGGTTAAACTACAGTATAGATCGAAGTTAGTTTGTAGTAGGCTAGTGTCTATAGCGGCTTAATATAGTGTGTGTTCAATTTGGACTAGGTCTCTGGGTTTTTCTGCATTTGCGATTTCCTCGTTAAAAAAACTTCTGATGTATGTGTTATTTATTTTCCGCATTATATTTTGTTATATAATTGAAATATCACAGGTTGTGGGTTGAATCGATCAATTGGTAAATCCAACCTTTGGTTTTTGATTGAAATTGATTGATACTTGAACATTGGTCTTTGGTACCGTTCAAGTTAATTTCTCTTGTGTTCAATTAGACTCGCAGATTTCTATTTGCTTGAGTAAGTATTGAATCGAGAAATTGAGATAATCTATCTTCGTAGATTTCTCGAGATACCTTCTTACGAAGTTTTGTTATAGCATCGATAACTGCCTCCGGTTTAGGAGGGCAACCTGGCAAATATAACTCCTTGATACACTTTTTATTAAGATTGAGTTTGACTGTCTAGTTGATTATCTTAAAAGTATATTGGAGTTAGTTCATACAGATTGTTGAGCGAAATATTGGGTGTGGTTGTTAGACCCCCGCCTTTTCAATTGGTATCAGAGTAGGCAAACACGTTTAAAGACCTTATAAGTCTGTTTTTATAGCGATCTGACTCTATGGACGGCAATAATCTCTATGATAACGCAACACCATATCAGAGTTCATATGAGATGTTTCAAAATCCTGAGACACCTAAGAAGCCTTCTGTACTTGCCTCTGTGTCTGAATCTTCCTTAAACTGGGAAAAATGTCTTGATGACCAGTTGGATGATCTTTCAGATGAGAGTTACTCAGAAGAAGGACAAACTATTGATGAGGAAGTCTCTCAATATATCAAGCTCTTTGACCATGCCTTCAAAGAAAAGAAGTCAACAGATTGTTTGAGAAAATATTTGGCACCTCTCTGTCAAGAAAACAGAAAGATGAGAAAACTCTTTAAAGCTTATGATTATGGATATAAACTTTTACAATCTATCGTTAAAGATCAAGAAGAAGACTTACGCTCAAAAAGGTCTGAATGTGATAATCTCCTTCGAAATCTCTTTGTGTTTGCGGAATCTGGAGCAAGATATGACTCTCAACAAAAATTTTCTAATGACAGAAAACTCAGTCTCCTCTCCAGAGAAAAATCTTTGGAGACCGATCTTGCTGCTGCCCTTAATAAGGTAAAATCACTAGAGAAGAATCTGAAAAGATTTAATTCTAAATCTATAAAGTTATCTTCTATGCTTGGAGCATATAAAGAACATCGTGATACACATGGTCTGGGCTATAAGGGAATAAACGCTCCAAGTACTGATAAGATCAATTTTGTTCAAGCTAATATCAACTCTTCATGTAAAAAAACCTTACCAGCAGCCGACGGTTTTGGAAACAAGGATTGTACTCCTTCAAATTGAACTCGTATGAGAACAGTCAAGAAAAAATCCTTTAACTGTTATTATTTCGGAAATAAAGGGCATCTTGAACGAAGATGTCGTTTTCGCCTGAGGAATGAGAAACTTCACAACATTCTTGTATGGATGCCTGATAGACACATTTTTGTGTCTGAATTGTCCTCAATGTCTCTATTGCTAGTGCTTGATTTTGTACTTATTATGGTGTTTTTATGTTTGTGCATGTGTTTTTGGAGAAATACACTTGTGTGGAAAAAGTTGCTCAAAAAGTGCTATTTGGACCCCCGGAGGACATTTGCTATACGGACCCCAGATTTGGCTAAGGGGCACCCAAGGTTATGCTAGCCCAAATTCATCCTCAGCACCCAAATTCATCCTTACCCATCTTATTCTTTTGAATTTCATTTTTGGCGGGAAATAGAAAATAGAACTGTGTAATTTTCAATCACGCGTCTGTTGTTGCTAGGAGAGTTTGGAATGTGCTGGGAGAATGCTAGAGGCGTGTAAGAGTTAAACAAGGAGAGTTTGCAGCTGTAAAACGCGTAAGAAGCTAAAAAAGGAAAGAAAATATCCGAAAATATTTTCTTTCACTGCCGAGAATTTGTGAAGTTATGGAGGATATTCGATGCATTTTTCGGGTATAAATAGAGTCCCTTGGGTCATATACCACTACGGAGAGTTTGGGGAGATTATAGAGCATCACAGAGTCGAGAAAATCAAGTTCCATAAATATGTTTCTGTTGGTGCTCATCTGAAGAACGCGAAGAACAGACCATCCAAGACAGTCGTTTTTCAACAGTGGAAACGACACACAGGCGAGGGTCGAGAATCAGTGACAGTACTGTTCTATCGTTCTTTTCAGTTTGTAACACTTATAACTGTTGCAAACCCGGTTTTTAATAGTTTTTCTCCATTTCATCTTTGTAAACACCCTTTGAGCAATAAAAATGAATTTTGAGTGTGTTTCCAACATGATGATGAGCTAATTCTCCCACAACCAAGGCAATGAGGAAGCTATTCACGCATGAATAATGGGTAACTATTTCATTCTCTCTAATTTTTAATTATAATTTACTCAATCACTGCTCTTGCAGAGTTTTTAAATGTTTACGTAATTTTCTTAATTACTTGTGATTCAATTTGATAGATTATACTTTGTTTAATCAATTGATAGTCTATGCTTGGGGAATACAACTAATATTTGAGAATATGTTTGATTAATTGTGAATTAAGAAATAAGGGACTTAAAAGATAATTAGAGTTTTGGATTATTTGCCATAATTTATTCATGTGTGATAGTGGAATCAGTGTCTTGGTTATTCCTAATAATCTTGAATTAAGTTTTGTTTGTTTTTAAATTTCATTAAATCTAAAATCTTTTGCTTTCACAAGTCTCAACGAACCTATTACTACTACAACAACTTGAAATCACATCAATTTTTGGCGCCGCCGACGCGGACTTGTCTTTAGGCTAAAGTTTTTAGATTTTTTTTTAGGTTTTTATTTGTTTTTCATTTTTATTTTATTTGTTCTTCTTTATGTTTTTGGGTTTTTGTCTTTTCCTTACAGATTTTGGAGCGAAAGAAAAATTTTCCAAAGTCTTTGGTGAATACTTAAAGATTTGGAGTAAAAGCAAAGCGAAAGGAGCGAAAGAAAAGAAGAATAAAAATTAATTAAAAAAAAAAGAGATACAATTTATTTTTTTTAGAATTTTTTTTTTAGATTATCTTTTTCTTTTGCACTTTATTTTTGGACTGTGGACTTTGGGACTTTATTTTTTTTAAATCCTACAGAAGGTAGTTTAAATATAAATTGTTTGCATAGAAGGAAGGCGATTACGATATCGCTTCGGCCCCTCGGGTTCGTACATGACATAGGAGTCGTGGCTCGAGTCGACTTCAGCGGTTCATCCCCCGTCTGGTACGGGGGGTAAGTTTGTCGAAACACTCGCGAATCCCCTGTCAGCGAGTTACTGTATTCCTTCGTTTGCATATATGCTGAGGATTTGAAAACGGCTGCTTTAATTTCCTAGTAAAGGGAAAGGACTTGCCATACAAGATAAGGGTTAGGATTTCATCACCGTTCCCTTCTTGCCCGCCTTAGAAAAACGAAACCAAACGCGAACCTAAGCCTAAAATTTGACTAGAACGAGACCTATAGGGTAATAAGCTTAATAGGAAAGTCATTCGGAAAATATTGGTTACTCTTTTAAGCATGCTTCAAAGTTCATGATGGTTCCTGTGAGTTGAATACACCGCCTTGTAACATAGGTGAGGTCTTGGGTATCAAAGCTCCACTGAGCTTCCCTCGTCTCGATTCAACTTACTTTAACTCGGATTGATTCCAGAGGGGTTTGCTTAAATTATAACGAATTCCCTTTCGAAGGATTAGAAGCTGGTCTAGAAAAAATCTAAGTGGAGCCATCATGCTTTTTGTTTGCTAGAAATCAGTAGGTTTGCTGTGGTGGAGTCAGCCTTGTTTGCGTTTGCATAGAACTTCCCTTCCTTTTAGGATTCTTTCTTTTTCTTTTGTTTTTCTAGTGTATGCCCAAGGTTATTAAAGAGCGGGCTTGTAAAAGAAACACTCTAGGTCGTTTGATTAGTGATAAACCTAGTAGTTCTTCTTGTGAAGGCGGGGAGCTCGAAGACTCTTCTTTTGAGAACCCTGTTTTGGAAACTTCAGTTTTGAGAATCTTCTTCGTGAGGAAAATACCTCTAGTACTTCAGTTGTGCCAGCAATGGCAACTTTGAAAGTTTACATGTTCCCAACTAGGTCCACCCGAGATTCTTGCATTAAATTTCCAACCACTACGGCTAATTTCGAGATAAAACCTAGTATTCTTCAGAGATCCCTATATTCTTAGGGAAAGATGATGAGAACCCTTATTTTCATATTAGGGACTTTGAGGAAATCTGTGGGACAATTAGAATAAAAGACCTTACTGATGAAGTCTTGAAACTTAAGATGTTTCCCTTTTCCTTGAGAGATAAAGCCAAGATCTGGATGAACAACCTACCATCTTAATCCATTGAAACATGGCAGGAAATTATTGTTGCTTTCTATATGAAATTCTACCCTAAGCATAAAATTACGTCTGTTAGGCAGAAAATTAGTGCTAGTGTGCAACAAGAGAGAGATTCTCTTTATAGGTTTTTAGAGAGATTCAATGATCTCCTATCCCAGTGTCATCACCATGGATTTGATAAGATGAAACTCGTAGAGATTATTTATGATGGTTTAGACTATTCAACCAAATCCATGGTTGAGTCTATGTGCGCTGGTGAGTTCACTAGTAAAAGTGTTTATGATGCTTTTACCTTCTTAAGAGCTGTCGCTGAAAAATCCCAACAGGGGGAGTCTTGTGTTGAACCCCCCAAAATACTCTTGGTCAATAGAAGTAGCACCAATGTGGTAGATACAAGCTTCAGGTCTGATGTTAAGTTTGTTTCTTTGTCTAGAAGGTTTGAATCTTTGGAATTGAATCATCCTAAACATAGGTCTCTTGTTGAACCTGATGATAGGTTTAGAGCCTCTCAAGTGTCTAGTTGTGGAGTAGAAACCAATAACTCATTTTGGGAAGGTCAAGTTAGTGAAGAGCAAGCCCATGTTGTCTATAACAATGCTAGGTTTGAGAACCGTCAGAAGTTTGACCCATACTCAGAGACTTACAACCCTGGTTGGAGAAACCATCCTAATTTTTCTTGGTCCAAGGGTCACAATCAAGGACAGTCTAGTAATTCTCAGCCTCCCCCAGGTTTTGGTTATGCTAAGAACTCTTCAGATCAACCCCAGTTTCAGAATGAGAAAAATATCTCCACCTTAGAAGAAACCCTTACTATGTTAGCAAAGAACCATGAGATGTTATCAAAGAACCACTATGGTTTTCAAGAAGAAACCAGGCAGAATTTTAAGAATAATTCCCAGTCTCTTGCTAACTTAGAACTTCAAGTCGGCCAAATAGCTAAGTTTCTTAGTGAAAGAGAAGATGGAAGATTCCCTAGTCAAACTGATCCTAACCCTAAAGGAGAGAAATCGTACAATCATGTGAATTCTATAACAACCTTTAGGAGTGGAAAGAAAGTTGACAATAAGGTTGCCATTCCTGATAGTGAACATGTTGTAGTTCACCCTTCTGAGCCAAAAAATGAGGAGACTGATAGAGTCTCCAAAGAGACCAATGAGGGTCCTGCTGATCCCAGCTTTGTTCCCGGACCCCCGTTCCCCCAGCTGCTAGCTCCAACTAAGAGGGAGTCCAACTTTAATGATATATTGGAGGTTTTTAAGCAGGTTCCTGTCAACCTCCCATTGCTAGATGTGATTAAGCATATTCCCACTTATGCCAAGTTTCTTAAGGATATGTGTACGCGAAAGCGAGAACTTAGTGTCTAGAAGAATTCCTTCCTAGCTAGTCATGTGAGTTCTATTATTCAGAATACCACTACTCTTAAGTATAAAGACCCTGGGTCCCCTACTATTTCTTGCACAATAGGTAAATACCGTGTCAAGAAAGCTTTGCTTGACTTATGAGCCAGTGTGAACTTACTGCCATACCATGTGTACCTTAAGCTAGGACTTGGTGAGGTGAAACCTACCCAGATGACACTTCAATTAGCTGATAGGTCTGTTAAAATTCCTCGTGGTGTGATCGAGGACGTTCTTATTGAGGTCGACAAGTTTATTTATCCAATGGATTTTGTTATCCTAGATACCCAACCTGTCCCTGACCCAGAGAACCAAATACCAGTGATTTTAGGTCACCCGTTTTTAGCTACATCCAATGCGATCATTAACTGTCGAAATGGTATTATGAATTTATCTTTTGGTAATATGACTATTGAGATGAACATTTTTAATATTGGTAAGTTACCCTCTGAACTTGATAACTCGAGCATAGAATAGGTGAACATGATAGGAACATTATTCGAGGAGTCATTACCAAACACTTTGTTAGAAGATCCATTAGAGAAATGCCTAGCCCACTTTGGGATTTATTTTGATAATGACGATGTGATTAATGAGGTGAATGTTTTGTTAGATTCAACCCCTTTGATAGACACTAGTAATGGCTGGAAACCTAAGTTCGAACCTCTACCCGTTTCTGAGTCTACCCTAGTTCCTTCGTTAGAAAAGCCTCCTAAGTTGGACCTTAAACCATTACCAGATTCCCTGAAGTATGTGTTTTTAGGCCCATCTGAAACTTTACCTGTGATTATAGCATCCGACTTGGATAGTGATCAGGAAAGTAGGCTAGTGACTGTCCTTCAGAATAACAAGGAAGCTTTAGGGTGGACCATAGCAGACATTAAGGGTATAAGTCCTACTGATTGTATGCATCATATCTATTTAGAGAGTGACACCAAACCTTCTAGGGAGATGCAACGTCGACTGAACCCTAATATGAAAGAAGTAGTTCGAACCGAGGTTCTTAAGCTGTTAGATGCAGGCATTATCTACCCCATTTCAGACAGTAAGTGGGTCAGCCCCGTTCAGGTTGTTCCCAAGAAATCCGGTATTACTGTAGTCCAGAATGATAACAATGAGTTAATCCCAACCCGGGTGACCACGGGTTGGCGTGTCTGTATTGACTATAGGAAATTGAACAAGGTCACTAGGAAGGACCACTTTCCCCTTCCCTTCATCGACCAAATGCTAGAGAGATTAGCTGGACGTAGCCATTATTGCTTTTTAGATGGATACTGCGGTTATAATCAGATTGTCATAGCCCCAGAAGACCAAGAGAAAACCACTTTTACCTGTCCCTTTGGTACCTTTGCGTATAGACGCATGCCTTTCGGGCTATGTAATGCCCCTGCGACCTTTCAGCGTTGTATGTTGAGCATATTTTCTGACATGGTAGAACGGTTCTTAGAGGTCTTTATGGATGATTTTTCAGTGTTTGGTTCGTCTTTCGATGAGTGCTTGCATCATTTGTCATTAGTTTTGACTAGGTGTAAGGAAAAGAATTTAGTGCTTAATTGGGAGAAATGTCACTTCATGGTTCGTTCAGGAATTGTTCTAGGGCATATCGTATCTTCGAAGGGTAGAGGTAGATAGCCAAAGTTGACCTTATTAAAACTTTACAGGTCCCAAAAACCGTAAGAGATATTAGGTCATTCTTAGGGCATGCAGGTTTTTATCGTCGATTCATTAAGGATTTTAGCTTAATTTCTAGACCTCTTTGCAATTTGCTTGCAAAAGACGTTAAGTTTGTCTTTGATGATGCTTGTTTAGAGGCTTTTGAGAAGCTTAAGAATTTACTCACTACCGCCCCCATAGTCCAGGCACCCAACTGGAACCTACCCTTTGAGATCATGTGTGATGCTTCAGATTATGCTATTGGTGTTGTGCTAGGTCAGCGAGAAAATAAGTTACTTCATGTGATTTACTATGCTAGCAAAACTCTGAATGATGCCCAGTTGAACTATACCACTACGGAGAAGGAACTATTAGCTATTGTGTTTGCCTTAGACAAGTTTAGATCCTACCTCTTAGGTTCTAAGGTCATAATATTTACTGATCATGCTGCTTTGAAGTATCTTCTTTCCAAGAAGGATACTAAACCTAGATTGATTAGATGGATCCTATTGTTGCAGGAATTTTCCTTAGACATTAGAGATAAAAAAGGTGCAGAAAATGTAGTAGCAGACCACTTGTCTAGGCTTGTTGTGGATACCCTTAATGATTCTCCTCCTGTTAGGGATAGTTTTCCTGATGAACAACTGTTCTTTGTTACCCAAGCACCTTGGTATGCGAATATAGTGAATTATCTTGTTACTGGTCGAATGCCCCAACATTGGGGAAAACAAGATCGTTCTAGGTTTTTAGCCGAGGTGAAGCACTTCTTTTGGGATGATCCTTATTTGTTTAAGTATTGTCCAGACCAGATTATTAGGAGATGTATACCTGAGAGTGACCAGTCCAGTATTATTTCCTTTTGTCATGATCATGCTTGTGGGGGTCACTTTAGTGCTAAGAAGACTGCTGCTAAGATATTGCAGTGTGGATTCTATTGGCCTTCGTTGTTTAAAGACTCCCATAGTCACTGTGTTACTTGTGAGCGTTGCCAGAAATTAGGAACCATTTCCCGTAGGAACATGATGCCCTTGAACCCTATTTTAGTTGTTGAGGTCTTTGATGTGTGGGGTATTGACTTTATGGGTCCGTTTCCTAATTCTTTTGGTAACCTTTACATCCTTGTCGCTGTAGACTATGTATGTGGATTGAGGCGGTTGCGTGTAAAACCAATGACCATAGGGTTGTGATTGAGTTCTTGAAAAATAATATACTTACACGTTTTGGTACACCGCGAGCTATAATTAGTGATGGAGGGTCGCACTTTTGTAATGGACCTTTTAGGCTTTTGATGAAGAAATATGGTATTACACATAAGGTAGCTACCCCGTATCATCCACAGACTAGTGGTCAGTAGAGGTTTCCAATAGGGAGATAAAACGTATATTAGAGAAAACAGTTAATCCTAATCGGAAAGACTGGTCGTCTAGGCTTACTGATGCCTTATGGGCTTACCGTACTGCGTTTAAGACCCCCATTGGAATGTCGCCTTATCGGCTTGTGTATGGCAAGGCATGTCATTTACCTGTTGAGTTAGAACATAGAGCTTATTGGGTGTTAAGCAGCTAAATTTTTCACTTGACAAGGCAGGAGCCCATAGGAAACTCCAGCTCAATGAGTTGGAAGAGATTCGTATAGATGCTTACGATAGTGCGAAGGAGTATAAGAACAAAATGAAACTTGTGCATGATAGAATATTTTAAGAAGTCATTTTCTCAGGTCAAAAAGTTCTTCTGTATGATACCCCGCTTGCATCTTTTCCCTGGGAAGTTACGTTCTCGTGGACGGGTCCTTTTATTGTTCGCACTGTCTTTTCCTCATGGAGCTGTTGAGATCGAGACCCCAGATGGGTTAGTTCTTCGAAGGTTACGGTCAGAGATTGAAACCCTTTTTTAGAGCCCTTTCCTACAGGTGATGTTGAGGAGGTCCCTCTGGAGGACCCTGTTTACCCTTGATTGACCATAGAGGCGATTGTATGTTGTATATTAGTTTTTGATTTCTCTCTTCACCCAAGTACTATCTTTCCGACTTCTCTCTTTACTGATTCCTCATGTTACTTTGCTTTTTGGTGTTGCTCTTTCATTAGAAACATTGAGGACAATGTTAGATTTAATTTGGGGGTGGGGAAGAAACTTTTGTTAGATTTTAGTTGCAATAAATAAACTCCAGAGCCTAGAAATTTATGCTTATTAAGGTTGACACTAACCAATCTAAGTGGATGGGAACATCTTGGTTGTAGGAGTTGAGGAACCAATCTGATTAGATGGAAACATCTAAAGAGTCTATTCATAAAAGCACAGAGCTCAGGTGTTAGAATTAAAAAAAAAACATGGCAGTTTCGCCATAACCGTTGAATCCTAATCCCTTCTGTTTTTATTATAAATGATTTGGTGGGGAACACAACTCAAGTTGTTACCATTTCTAGGGTAAAATAGGGTGATTGAGATACTAAAAAAAAAAAATGGAGACCAGACCATCAGACCAACCGGAATAAATTCAATAAAGTCGACCATTGTTTCCCTTGTATATGCCAGCTACGTTGACCTAGAGTTAGGTTTATCGACCACTGGTCCCCTTGTATATTCCAGTTGTGTTGATCTTAGTCAGACCGGTATCTCAGTCCATTAGGATAGGTTCATCTTGGAAGAGGCCTTCAGACAGATATGGGAAACACCGTTCACTTTAAACCATTTATTTTCTCTTTATCCATCTTCTTAATCTTTCCATATGATTGGTTGACTCCGGTTATGATGTCTAGAAACTATCTGAGTAGAGATTTGTCACTTATATATGAATTTTAGTATGATGAATGCAAAATCGTGTACAGCAATTGGAATTTTGCATCAGGGTACCTCCTCCTATAGTCAATGATTGTATGCCAACCAAAGAGATTCTTTAGTGCCTTCCAAGGTTCTGCGTAGATAGCTAGGGTATGGAGTAAAGGTTTTGTGGGTACACCTCTGGTAAACCCTTCGGAGACAACACTCCGCCGCTAGGGCCACCTAGCGGTTTAACGGCTTGTTGCACGTGCTAAGTGTAGTCATTTTATATTACATTTGCTCGAGGACTAGCAAATAATAAGTTTGGGGGTATATGATAGAAACATTTTTGTGTCTGAATTGTCCTCAGTGTCTCTATTGCTAGTGTTTGATTTTGTACTTATTATGATGTTTTTATGTTTGTGCAGGTGTTTTTGGAGAAATACACTTGTGTGGAAAAAGTTGCTCAAAAAGTGCTATTTGGACCCCCGGAGGACATTTGCTATACGGACCCCAGATTTGGCTAAGGGGAACCCAAGGTTATGCGTAGCCCAAATTCATCCTCATCACCTAAATTCATCCTTAGCACCCATCTTCTTCTTTTGAATTTCATTTTTGGCGGGAAAATAGAAAACAGAACTGTGTAATTTTCGATCGAAGTTTGAAGGAGTTCTGAGTTGATTAAAGGGCTGAAATTTGTTGGATAGTTGTGATATGTCCCAACAAAACTATCATGAATGATTTGATCGATTAAAATTGGCTGGATTCTCGTGTAGAAGTAAACAGAGCAACACGTACACCAGGGGAAGATTTTCACGCGTCTGTTGTTCCTAGGAGAGTTTGGAATGTGCTGGGAGAATGCTAGAGGCGTGTAAGAGTTAAACAAGGAGAGTTTGCAGATGTAAAACACGTAAGAAGCTAAAACATGAAACAAAATATCCGAAAATATTTTCTTTCACTGCCGAGAATTTGTGAAGTTATGGAGGAGATTCGATGCATTTTTCGGGTATAAATAGAGTCCCTTGGGTCATATACCACTACAGAGAGTTTGAGGAGATTATAGAGCATCACAGAGTCGAGAAAGTCAAGTTCCAGAAATATTTTTCTGCTGCTGCTCATCTGAAGAACGCGAAGAACAGACCATCCAAGACAGTCGTTTTTCAACAGTGGAAACGACACACAGGCGAGGGTCGAGAATCAGCGACAGTACTGTTCTATCGTTCTTTTCAGTTTGTAACACTTATAACTGTTGCAAACCCGATTTTTAATAGTTTTTCTCCATTTCATCTTTGTAAACACCCTTTTTCAACATGATGATGAGCTAATTATCCCACAACCAAGGCAATGAGGAAGCTATTCACGCATGAATAATGGGTAAATATTTCATTCTCTCTATTTTTTAATTATAATTTACTCAATCACTGCTCTTGCAGAGTTTTTAAATGTTTACATAATTTTCTTAATTACTTGTGATTCAATTTGATAGATTATACTTTGTTTAATCAATTGATAGTGTATGCTTGGGGAATACAACTAATATTTGAGAATATGTTTGATTAATTGTGAATTAAGAAATAAGGGACTTAAAAGATAATTAGAGTTTTGGATTATTTGCCATAATTTATTCATGTGTGATAGTGGAATCAGTGTCTTGGTTATTCCTAATAATCTTGAGTTAAGTCTTGTTTGTTTTTAAATTTCATTAAATCTAAAATCTTTTGCTTTCACAAGTCTCAACGAACCTATTACTACTACAACAACTTGAAATCACATCAATGCCTAAAGAAGTAATTGAACCCGTCTGTCGTATTGTTGGAGTAAAAGGCAGTGTCTGCAATCAAGAGAAATGATGTGATGAGTCATTTCTAGATTATGATTTTGAGACAAAAAATGCTTATAATTGTAGAAGGAAGAATGTCAGGTGGACAAATGACTCTTTAAATTACTCTGAGAAGAGAAAAAGGCATAGAAGAAAGAAAGAAAAGCTAAATTACTTATCTCCTTCTAAAAAAGACAGTGAACCCGAGGTGTCTGTTCCAGATTTCATTCATATCAATAATCGAGTCTCAGAGCTCAAGATCAGCATAAACAGACTCAAATGGAGTATCAAAAAGGCAAGGAAATCGGCAGGTTCGGGTATTCCTTGTTCCCCTTTGGTTAAATCTCTTTCAACTAATCCTAGTGATTTTTCTGAAAATCTTCAAGAAGGAAAGAGAGAAGAAGTCAATATTCTTGATGAGCAAAAAGATCATCAAAAATACAACATGACTGCTCAATGTAGCATCCTTATTCTAATATGGAAGGATGCTCATAATTCTTAAGAAGCCTTTGTGTCTTGAGAAAGTAGTTGTTGTTAGATTTTAAATTTTTTGTCCTTTACGAAACAATGATCATAAAACTGTTGAGCCTTTCTCCAGTACTTTACATGATGTAATGTTTTTTGATTGCCTTGATTTTGAACAATATCTTGTGTTCCCTTGAACTAAGAATGCCATCCTTTGTTAGAGCACTGCTCAGTCCAACTCGCAAGCGTTTCTATCTCAAGCTCGTCTGTCAAGTTTAGTTGCAAAAACTATAAGTCTTGATTTCTAGTCTACTAATAGCTAAGTTTCAGACTAGGATAGAAAGTGTAGTTGAGATCTAGACTCCACGGTGTTCATCATGCAAATACAAAGAACTACTCAAGGAACTGGTGGAACTTCATCGACAAAAGGGTATGTGGAGACTTGAACTTATCTATCACTCAAAAGTCTACTTTATCTCCTATCTTGAGACAAAAGTCGTATTGCTATATACACTATTATTATACACATGTACTATTTCGAGCTGAGTTTATCTCGCTTATATATTTCTCGAAATATGTGTTGGTAAGCTTTCGATTTTGCAAAGTTCACCTTTACTAGTGACGAAAGTCATATTAGTTTCAATTACTTAAAAATCGATTTGACGAAAAATAGTTTGTGAACAACAACTATATAACGTTCTCTAAGAATGTTTCAATGATTGAAATGAGAGTTTAGAATACATAACTATGGTTGGATATAAATATTTTAAGACAACTCATATGTGTGTAAGTCCAATAATCCTTGAACCAAAGTATGCGTACTTTGCTGCTCAGGATAACCGGAACTAAAGTCCCCGTACTGCCGGAAGTTCACATCCCGTGAATTTCTGGTGGAGTTTTTGAACTGAAAACAAACTTAATCCGGGTACTTAAGTCCGCGTACTAGTATGCGTACTTAAGTAGGTTATTTTCTAAAAATAGTTTAATTCGTGAACTAAGACATTTATATTTTAAGGAATGCAATCTCTGCAAACCGTGGATATAATGTTCATGAATTGATTCGAGTGAATCAAAACTGTTTTTGTTTCGATTGTGTATTGTATACTTTTATGAGATCTAAGCAATTGAACAACTCTCTAACTAGTTCGTTTGAGTCATTTGAACTAGTTGTGGTAAAGAAGAATAAGGTTGATATGAAAGTGCTTGTATGGCTAACATATGGTTAACTATCGTTGAACCAACGACATGTACACGTATAGGTACGATTACTCAAACCTAAATGAAGTTACATTTCATGTGTGTATAACAAGCAAAGATTCGATCTAACGGTTGTCAGATATTAGCTTGCATCTAACCAGGTTTTCATCTAACGGTGAATATTTAATACTTTGTTACCAAGGTAGCATTGATTGCAAACCCTGATTTGAAGACTATATAAAGGAGAACTCTAGCAACTGGGAAACCTAATCCCCACACCTCCTGTGTGATACTAGTTGTATAAGCTAGAGTTGATTCTCCTTTAACCTTAGATTTCTATCGAGACCTTGTAGGTTAACGACTTGAAAAATTCATTGGGATTGTGAAGTCATACCCAACTATTTTCTCTATAGTTTCGTGATCTGATCTTATTGTTTCTATCGTATTTGAGTACAATCGTAAGATTGGCTTGAGATTAATTTCTCCGATAGGCAAGATAGAAAAGTAGTCACAAATATTAGGCAAGATATAAAAGTAGTCACAAACATCTTTGTCTCATTGTTTGTGATTCCGTAATATCTTGTTTCGCTAGTCAATTAAGATTATTGTGAGGTGATTGATAATTCTAGGTTGTTCTTCGGGAATATAAGTCCGGGTTGTCGATTGGTTCCTGTTCACCTTGATTTATCAAAAGACGGAACAAAACTCGTAAGTATTTCTATGGGAGACAGATTTATCTATTCCTGTAGAATTTTCGGTGTGATACATATTTGTTTATTAAAATCTTCGACTTTGGGTCGTAGAAACTCTTAGTTGTATGTGATATCAACTACGGGAATCAAGTGCATAGTATCCTGCTGGGATCAGAGACGTAAGGATCACAACTGTACCTTGTATCAGTGTGAGATTGATTGGGGTTCAACTACGGTCCAGACCGAAGTTAGTTTGTAGTAGTCTAGTGTCTGTAGTGGCTTACTACAATTTGGTGTTCAATATGGACTAGATCCCGGGGTTTTTCTGCATTTGCGGTTTCCTCGTTAACAAAACTTCGGGTGTCTGTGTTATTTCTTTTACGCATTATATTTTGTTATATAATTGAAATATCACAGGTTGTGGGTTGAATCAATCAATTGGTAAATCCAACCTTTGGTTGTTGATTGAAATTGATTGATACTTGAACATTGGTCTTTGGTACCGTTCAAGTTAAATTCTCTTGTGTTCAATCAGACTCGCAGATTTCTATTTGCTTGAGTAAGTATTCGAGAAATTGAGATATAACTCATTGATATAGTTTTTATTAAGATTGAGTCTGACTGTCTAGTTGATTCTCTTAAAAGGATATTGGAGTTAGTCCATACAGATTCATGAGAGAAATATTGGGTGTGGTTGTTGAAAAAGCGGGGGTCTGACAACCACACCCAATATTCGCTTAGCAATATTTATGGACTAACTCAAATATACTTTTAAGAGAATCAAATAGACAGTCAGACTCAATCTTAATAAAAGTATATCAAAGAGTTATATCTCACTTTCTCGATTCAATATAGCAAATAGAAATCTGCGAGTCTAACTGAATACAAGAGAAATCACTTGAACAGTACGAAAGACCAATGTTCAAGGATCAATCAATTTCAATCAACAACCAAAGGTTGGATTTCCCAATTGATCGATTCAACGCACAACCTGTGATATTTCAATTATATACCAATATATAATGCGGAAAAGAAATAACACAGATACCAGAAGTTTTGTTGACGAGGAAACCGCAAATGCAGAAAAACCCCGGGACCTAGTCCAGATTGAACACCACACTGTATTAAGACGCTACAGACACTAACCTACTACAAACTAACTTCGGTCTGGACTGTAGTTGAACCCCAATCAATCTCACACTGATCCAAGGTACAATTGCGCTCCTTACGTCTCTTATCCCAGCAGGATACTACGCACTTGATACCCTTAGCTGATCTCATCCACAACTAAGAGTTGCTACGACCCAAATTCAAAGACTTTAATAAAAAGATCTGTATCACACACAAAAGTATACGGTAATAGATAAATCTGTCTCCCATAGAAACACCTACGAGTTTTTGTTCCGTATTTTGATAAATAAAGGTGAACAAGAACTAATTTATTACCCGAACTTATACTCCCGAAAAACAACCTAGAATTATCAATCACCTCACAATAATCTTAATCGACTAGCGAAAGAAGATATTGCGGAAAAACAAACAATGAGACGAAGATGTTTGCGACTTCTTTTATATCTTTCCTATCGGAGAAATCAATCTCAACCCAATATTACGATTGTACTTAGTACGATAGAAATAGCAAGATCAGATCACGCAACTACAAATAAAATAGTTGGGTCTGGCTTCACAATCCCAATGAAGTCTTCAAGTCGTTAACCTACAGGGTCTCGATAGAAACCTAAGGTTAAAGGAGAATCGACTCTAGCTAATACAACTAGTATCACACAGGAGGTGTTAGGATTAGGTTTCCCAATTGCTAGAGTTCTCCTTTATATAGTCTTTCAAATCAGGGTTTGCAATCAATGTTAGCTTAATAACAAAGCATTCAATATTCACCCTTAGATGAAAACCTGATTAGATTCAAGCTAATATCTTTCAACCGTTAGATCGAAACTTAGCTTGTTACACATAAATGAAATGCACGTTTATTTAGGTTTGTGTAACCGTACCCAAACATGTACACTTAGTTGGTTCAACATTAGTTAACCAAATGGTTAGTCGTATGAGCTCTTTCATATCAAGCATATTCTTATTTACCACAACTAGTTCAAGTGACTCAAATGAACTAGTTAGGGAGTTGTTCAATTGCTTAGATCTTATAGAAGTCTACAAGACACAATCGAAGCAAAAACTATTTGATTCACTCGAATCGATTCATGAACTTTATAGCCACGGTTTGAAAATATGCATTCCTTAGTTTTTATAAGTTTAAGTTCACGAATAATCGTTTTTAGAAAATAACCAACTTAAGTACGCATACTGGTACGCGGACTTAAGTAGACGGAATAAGTTTGTTTTCAGTTCACAAACTCCAGCAGAAATTCACGAGATGTGAACTTCTGACAGTACGCGTACTGGTACGTGGACTTTAGTTCCGGTTTTCCTTAGCATCAAAGTACGCATACTCTGGTTCAAGGAATAAGGACTTACACACACGTATGAGTTACCACACAATGTTTATATCCAACCATGGTCATATATTTTAAACTCTCATTTCAATCATTGAAACATTCTTAGAGGACATTATATAGTTATTGTTCACAAACCATTTTTCGTCAAAGCAATTTTCAAGTAATTGAAACTTAATATGACTTTAATCATTAGTAAAGATGAACTTGGATAAAGCGAAAGCTTATCAACACATATTTAGAGAAATAGATAAGCGAGATAAACTTGACTCGAAATAACAATTGGGTATAATCAAAGTCTATATAGCAATACGACTTTTGCATCAAGATAAGAGATAGAGTAGACTTTTGAGTGATAGATAAGTTCAATTCTCCATATACCTTTTAGTCGATGAAGTTCCACCAGTTACTTAAGTAGTTCTTCGTCTTTGTATGATGATTGCCATGGAGTGTGAAGCTGAACTACACTTTCTATCCTAGTCCGAGACTTAACTATAATTAGACTAGAAATCAAGACTTATAGTTTTGGCAACTAAACTTGACAACAAGCTTGAGACATCAACGCTTGCGAGTTCGACCGAGCAGTGCTCTAACACTCCCCCTTTGTCAATTTTAGTGGCAAAACTATCAATACATATGGATTACAAAATAAATAAATAAAATTTTGTAGTTTCTCTTCCACATGCATGATCTCCTTGGTTCTTCAACATTACTCGAAATCTTCGTCACTTCCAAGTAATCAAATGATTCCAAAGGCTGTAAGTTTAGCATCATCGTTGTTGAAACTCCGTAGCAATAACAATGAGAAAACAAGAATTCTCAATCATTGTTATACAATGTCATAGCATTATTACACAGCATCAAAGTTCAATTGTATCACAACTTCGACAACAATACTATGGTGATATGTATCACTCCCCCTTAGTCAATACTCCATCTCACATGGAAACCACTCCCTCTTACATAATGATCCAAAAACCATATGTACTTGTAGTGTAAACTACACATTAATTCTCCCCCTTTTTGTCAATAAAATTGGCAAAGGTACGAAAACTAGTGGGATCCTAATGAAATTTCCATAGAGATATTTCATGACCAAAAGAAAGCACATATCAACTTTTTAGATGCAATCATATAGCCGAAGCTAAATGCTTTAATCAAGGAGTTTATAAAGATACAAGATAACCCCTATAATATTCCATAGTCGCACTTCCTACAAAGATTTGGCAATTAAGCACAAGTTCAATTAAGAATTCTCCCCCATAAAATGTCATTCCCGAAAGAACAACAAGAGCGACCTTACTTTCACAAGAAAGAAGGATTTCTTTGGACATAACAAATCACATAAGAATATGAATTTGAATCCAAAAATACTCAATTAAATTAACCACAAGAAAACCTATGATTAATTTAGACGGAATTGCTCAACATAAGAGAACTTACGGAGCCGCACAATATATACATAAAATATCGATCAGGGAAGATCAATACTGCGGAATAGACAAGGATTCATTCTATTTTCCATCACTATTTGTACAATGACATACCATAGATGTAATCCTCGTAACAAAAGTTCATCCTATCTTCCATCAATATTTGTATAATGACATACAATAGGCTTAATTTTTGTAATGTCAAAAGTTCATTCATTCTTTTATCAATACATGCAAATCGATATGTGAAAGACTTAACTCTTGACAAGGTATGTGACAATCATAGTTCACGGACGCAAACACACATATCCCATAACAAATTGCAATACATAAAACCATAAAGATTAATATTGCAAAAATCATCTTCCAAACAATTTTTTAGAATTTAAACAAATAAACCTAAAAAAAATATGAAGATGAAAACGTTGGACAAAGCTATGTGTAATCACAATAATGACTATTCCAACCTCTAGTTATTCTTCCTAAAACACAAGAATAAGATTCTCATAAGAAGATTTCCTAGACAAAATAAAATCAACAAGCTAAAGAACAAGGACAGATTCTTAGACCATCGAAACCGAACACGAACTGAAATCAAATAGACGTTTCGGAATCCTCACGAGCCTTGGGGTCTTTGAGCTTGTGATTAACAACATCTACTGCTTCTTCAGAGAAGATATCCTAATTGAGAAGATCTTTAACATGTGTCTTTATGAGACTAAGGTCAGAAGTAACCTTTTTCAACTCAGTTCTTAACACATCAAAACTCTTCAAAGTATCAACGAGCTGCAGTTTTGCTTCCTCAAAATATTTAAAAAAATCATAAACCACTTCAGCAGAAACCATATCCTCATTCTCAACATCCTGATGTGTATAGGCATAGTAACATGAGGCATCGGGATGATCATATTCTACTAGGATTCTTTTCTTCCTTCCCTTGGAATCGAAACCAATACCTTTGTCAAGAAAACCTTTTGCAAAACCGCTAGAGTTAGAAGAAGACATCCTTGACAAACCACAAAAATTCCCAGAGTATGCATACGAGACTCAAGGGTTTTGGTATTTAAATGGTTTCTTAGGGAAGGTAAATTTTAGGGTTTCTAAACATTGATTCGTGACAGTAACACGGGTACTCGTACGAACACAATCTTGACCCAATAACAAAGGTACGCAACCGGTCGTATTTTTTACGACAAGATAGAGTTTCTGCTATGTGAAAATTATCACAAGATTTTTGGCTCAATAAATTTTATATCTCCATAGAGAAATAATTTAGAGCAAACAACATAGTTGCAACAAAAACAAAAGAAGAAGAACATCAGACACAACCAAAACTTTAAGCAAAGTTTTCTGCAGACAATAGTTTAGTGATGGACGATAAAAAAATAGCTCAACTAAACAGAAAACAATTTTTCCAACAGTACACCTGATTACCAACACATCTTACTCAACGGGATTTTTATGAGTAAGTTTTCAATCCTTGTGATTAATTGACACAAGTATGAGCTCTAAGCTCATTAAATGAACTGTGCTTACAGTTGGGTCTCTTTTTCCTTTCTTTGATGTGAGAAATTATCATAAAACTTACTGTCATCATAATACGAGACAAGGTTTGAGTTCTTACCAGAAGAATTTCGACTAGAGGGAGTTGATAGTCTATTGACGATCTTTTTATAACCTTCGATTAACTCCTTTAGGTTATTTCTTATATCATCATCTTTGCTCTTTTCTTCTGATACCTTGTTCACATCAACTGTATCATTATCTCCCATTTGAAGAAGGAAAAATTCCGATCTTTTCTTAGACGGTTTTTGTTAAGACGTATGTTCTACTTCTGAGCATTCGAGGAACTCACTGAACTGACTTTCCCGGTACCATACATATGGTAAGTACGAAAACCAATCGGTTTAGACATACGAATGTCAGTTACACCTTTGAGAATTAAGTCTAAGATGTGTTGAAGTTGAACAAAGGAATTTTTATTCAACCTAGAGTTTCCTTTTTTTTTAACAGAATCTTTTGCCTTGCAAAAGAAACATACTCTCTGATCACAAGAGTGATTATATAGTGCAGTCTTAACAACCTCGTTTGGAGATTTCTTCCTTCCATGTGATGTGGAACAACCTTGATTAAAGAAGGTGACTAACACATCTTTTCCAATAGGAACGGATTCTGATTTTACTTCTAGAACTGGAACTCCTTCAGTTGCGGTAGAGGTACATGGTATATTAGACTGCTTAGAACATCTTTGAATTGAGAGTTTACTCAAGCGATGTTCAATTTCCAAGGCATCCTTTTTGAGGCTCGCCTCAATTAACATACATGAAAAATGATAATCAGTATTTTCTTTGGATTTACAGTCTCTTATTACACCAAGAAGAACATTGATATGATTTTTCAACCAATTAAACCTATCAACTTGGATTCTAATAAGATTTATAATCAGTTCACTCTCTTCAGCTGTTTCCCTTTCATTGATAGAGAGACTCTTTTGAAGGGTAATCGGAATAACACATGTCAGTGTCTGTTTGTCTCGTCAAAACATTAGGTTCGTCTATATTTAAGATTGACAAATCTTTCTCTTTAATAGATACAGTCGAGACAAAACTTTTATTTCTGGTGATGCATTTATCAGAGATAGTACTCTTGTCCATAGAGTCAGATCACTACAAACACAAACTTGTAAGGTCTTTAAACGTCTTTGCCTGCTCTGATACCAATCGAAAAGGCGGGGGTCTTACAACCGCACCCAATATGTCGCTTAGCAATCTGTATGGACTAACTCCAATATTCTTTAAGAGAATCAACTAGACAATCAGACTCAATCTTAATAAAAGTATATCAAAGAGTTATATCTCACTTTCTCGATTCAATACTTACTCAAGAAAATAGAAATCTGCGAGTCTAATTGAATACAAGAGAAATCACGTGAACGGTACCAAAGACCAATGTTCAAAGATCAATCAATTTCAATCAACAACCAAAGGTTATATTTTCCAATTGATCGATTCAACGCACAACCTGTGATATTTCAATTATATAACAAAATATAATGCGGAAAAGAAATAACACAGATACCAGAAGTTTTGTTAACGAGGAAACCGCAAATGCAGAAAAACCCCGGGACCTAGTCCAGATTGAACACCAGATTGTATTAAGCCGCTACAAACGCTATCCTACTACAAAATAACTTCGGTCTGGACTGTAGTTGAACCCCAATCAATCTCACACTGATCCAAGGTACAGTTGCACTCCTTACGTCTTTGATCCCAGCAGGATACTACGCACTTGATTCCCTTAGCTGATCCCACCCACAACTAAGAGTTGATACGACCCAAAGTCGAAGACTTTAATAAACAAAGTTGTATCACACAGAAAAGTCTACGGTAAATCTGTCTCCCTCAAAATTACCTATGAGTTTTTGTTTCGTCTTTTGATAAATCAAGGTGAACAGGAACCAATTGATAACCCGTACTTATATTCCCGAAGAACAACCTAGAATTATCAATCACCTCACAATAATCTTAATCGACTAGCGAAAGAAGATATTGCGGAATCACAAACGGTGAGACAAATATGTTTGCGACTTCTTTTATATCTTGCATATCGGAGAAATCAATCTCAAGCCAATATTACGATTGTACTTAGTACGAAAGAAACAGAAAGATCAGATCACGCAACTACAAGGAAAATAGTTGGGTCTGGCTTCACAATCCCAATGAAGTCTTCAAGTCGTTAACCTACAGGGTCTCGATAGAAACCTAAGGTTAAAGGAGAATCGACTCTAGCTAATACAACTATTATCACACAGGGGGTGTGGGGATTAGGTTTCCCAGTTGTTAGAGTTATCCATTATATAGTCTTTCAAATCAGGGTTTGCAATCAATGTTAACTTAGTGACAACGCATTCAATATTCACAGTTGGATGAAAACCTGATTAGATTCAAGCTAATATCTTTCAACCGTTAGATCGAAACTTAGCTTGTTACACACAAATAAAATGCAAATTTATTTAGGTTTATGTAACCGTACCCAAACATGTACACTTAGTTGGTTCAAGTTCAACAGTAGTTAACCAAATGGTTAGCCATACGAGCACTTTCATATCAACCATATTCTTCTTTACCACAACTAGTTCAAATGACTCAAATGAACTAATTAGAGAGTTGTTCAATTGGCTAGATCTTATAGAAGTATATAAGACACAATCGAAGCAAAAACGATTTGACTCACTCGAATCGATTCATGAGCTTTATAGCCACGGTTTGCAAATATGTATTCCTTAGTTTATATAAGTTAAAGTTCACGAACAATCGTTTTTAGAAAATAACCAACTTAAGTATGCATACTGGTACGCGGACTTAAGTACCCGGAATAATTTTGTTTTCAGTTCACAAACTCCAGCAGAAATTCACGGGATGTGAACTTCCGACAGTACGCGTACTGGTACGCGGACTTTAGTTCTGGTTTTCCTAAGAAACAAAGTACGCATACTTTGGTTCAAGGAATAAGGACTTACACATGTATGAGTTACCACATAATGTTTATATCCAACCATGGTTATTGGTGGACCCGGGAAAGCGTATAAAATTGAAGTGAAATGAAAACGGGCCTACAGTAATACCGCAAGTGCACGGTCGTCAGTTGTAGCTCGTGCAAGTACGGGTCGATCCACAGAGACTGGGGGTGTTTGGAGTTTCTAGCTATTTGGGCTCTAAATTTGCTATTGGGCTTCTAATTGTGCTTTGGGCTTAGTGGGTTTGTTTGTAATGGTGAAGTGCTTTAGGCCTTGGGCCTTTGAATGATGTTGGAATGAACTGTGAACTTGGGTTTTGGATTCAGTCAAGGATCTGGGCCTTTGGAAATGTAATGAATTTGGGTTCAAGTGAACTGAACTGAGCCTTGAACTCAGTTGGCTTGTAAACCAAACAGTGGCTGGATTTGGGCTTTTGGGCTTTGTTCCTGGGCTTAGCTTTTGACCTGAGAGTAACTAGGCCTTTGGAGTTAACTGTGGACTGAACTGGGCTTGTGCTGTGAGCCAAGCTCAGTTGCAGCAGCAGCAGTGGAAACCAGGTTGCAGCAGCAGTGGTGGCTGGCACAGCAGGAGCAGGTGCACAACAAGGTAAAGGAAAGAAAGCAGCAATGGTGACAGTGCAAGCCAAGTAATAACAAAACAGAGATAGTTGCAAACCAAGGCTACAAGCCAAGGGCAGGAGTGTGGAGATAAGCTGACAATGAAGTAAAAAAAGGAAAAAAAAAGCAAAGCCAAGGCAATGGCTTTAAGCATTCATCTAGAGTGGGAAGAGAACCAGCTTGCTCACAGTCACTAGTGAGCACTAGTTTCTCCCCACTGCTCAATCAACTCAATGCTCTAAGGCTCTAACCTAGCATTGACACACAACAGTAAACTAATCCTAACATTTGAGAAGCTAACAGTTGACAAAACAAGAGATTCAAAACAGTGACAAAACAGGAAACAAAACCAAAGAAACCAAGGCTGTGAGCCAAGGGCAGGGAGGAGAAGAAGTAACAAAACAGTTAAGTTGCAAGTGACTGTGAAAACAAAATGTGGGTTAAGCTAAGGCTTTGAATCCACCCTTGTGTCCTAGCCAAACAATGTGATCCTAGGTTGAGTTGAAAATCCTATGCATACATCTAGAATGGGAGGAAAACTAATTTGCTCACTAGTTTGCCCCTAGCATTGACTGTCTTTTGACAGAACAATCAATCACAGGCACTATGAGCATCAATCTCTTCCCATTGCTCAATCAACACACTGCACTAAGGCTCTAACCTAGCATTCCACTATCTAACAGTCCACTAAAGCATCATCTGAGCCTCAGCAGTGAACTCAGAACATGAGAAAACAGATGGAACAACACATGATTAACAGGAACAACACAACATTTAAACTACTAAACAGTGAATGAAAATTGCAAAAGAAGAACCCTAAAAATTAATAGTGAAATCAAATTAAATTAACCCAATTAGGGGGTTTCTCGGCTAACCAAGAACAACTTTTAACATCCTACATCAGTTCCTATTTATAGTTTACAACAAAATACAAAAACCCTAATTCGAAACCCTAATTTTTTGGGGGAAAATCAAATTCTCTCACCAATTTCCTGAATTGAGCTCGACCCATGCTTTGGGTATGTCCCCTCTGCTCTTCTGAAGCTTTTCCTGCCTTCAATTTTGTACTGCAACCCTAGCTCGAGTTGTTTCATCAACTCCACACCTAGGTCAGAGAGATGTGGGTTTGAAAAAGAAACTAGGCTAGAGGGTTGGGGTGTCGTGGTGTTGTCGGGTGGTTGTGGTGGTGGAGTGGTTCGAGAAGAAGGTGTAGCTGGTGGAGGTGATGGAGTTGCAGAGCTGTGGAGCAGCTCTCTGCAGACGGAGTGGAGGAGAAGAACTCGATGTTTTTGGGAGAAGGGTGTGTTTGGCGATGGGTATAGGGTGTTCGATACTTGGGTGTTAGGCGGGTTCGGCGAGGTTTGATGATCTGCGACAAGGAGCGATGGATGGGAAGATGGTAGGTGGATCCAACGGCGATACAGAGGTAAGCGTGGAGCGACCGTCGGATGAAGGGATGTAGCAAAACGGACGACCCAAGATGGAGATGGGCGTTGCGATGTAAAGCGGGGGCTTCGGAGTTTGATGTGCGATGATGGAGCGACCGTAGGATGCTGAAATGCTTCGATCTGACGGCTGAAATCCGAGACGGGCTTGGATAGTGGAAATGTGTTTGAGTAAGGGTTTTGGGCCTTGGGTATGCCAAGCCCATATCTTCTTTAAGGACAATTCTTCTTCTTCAAGCCCACTTCTAGCCTTTTGGTCTTGTGCATAACATTCTTCGCGGCTTCCTTGTGTAATTCCTCCCGGCTTTTCACTACTTTTCTGCTCTTTTCCGCTCTGCTATTCATCCAAACTTTATTTATTACCTAAAAATGCAAAATTAAGTAAGAAAAATATTTATTCTTGAAAACAATGAAAATACAGAATATGGGATAAAATGTAGAATTAATGCACAAAAGATGAGTTAAATGCCAAGAAAAATATATAGAAATATGCACTTTTTAGCACTCATTAGTTATATATTCTAAACTCTCATTTCAATCATTGAAACATTCTTAGAGGACGTTATATAGTTGTTGTTCACAAACCATTTTTCGTCAAAGCAATTTTCAAGTAATTGAAACTTAATATGACTTTCGTCATTAGTAAATATGAACTTGGCCAAAGCGAAAGCTTACCAACACATATTTCGAGAAATTTATAAGCGAGATAAACTTTACTCGAAATAGCAAATGTGTATAATCAAAGTCTATATAGCAATACGACTTTTGTCTCAAGATGGGAGATAAAGTAGATATACTTTTGAGTGATAGATAAGTTCAAGTCTCCACATACCTTTTAGTCAATGAAGTTCCACCAGTTCCTTGAGTAGTTCTTCGTCTTTGTAAAATGATAACCATGGAGTCTAGAGCTCAACTACACTTTTTATCCTAGTCCAAGACTTAGCTATAAGTAGACTAGAAATCAAGACTTATAGTTTTGGCAACTAAACTTGACAACAAGCTTGAGATATCAACTTTTGCGAGTTCGACCGAGCAGTGATCTAACAATTGTTAGACCCCCGCTTTTTCACAGGATAAATAAAGTTGAGAAACATTGGACCATGTCAGACATCATTAGGTTCTACCATTTGAAGGCTAAGATCAACCGAAGCTTTTGGAGTACTTCATCAACAAAAGGTAAGTGAAGACCGAACCACCTAATTTCACAAGTTATATTTACTTTTCAATCATTGAGACGATGTCGCATAACTAATCAAACTAATATGCATATACAAGAATTTCGAGTCCAGTTTATCTTGATAATTAGTTCCCGAAATATAATGACTAAGCTTAATAAACATTTGTTCATACTTGATGAATTTCGGTTAAGAAAAATTTATTGTTCGGAGTCAAAATCATGATTCAAGTCTTATTATTCGAAAATAATCTAGAACACTGATATGTGTCATTAATGTTATTCGGGAATGTTTCGAATCAATTTAAAGAGAAATATAGAACTAATATAGATTCAGATACAAGACAGTGTTATCAGTCTTACAAACTGGGAAAACGGTTATATGTCTGAAGTCGTATTACATGTACTCGTACACGTATCAGAGTAGATATATATCGACTTGCAGATTTGTGGTACTCATATTCTTATGCACACCATGTAAAAAATATGTTCAACTCGTGAACCATATCGGCACACATACTCGTATGCAAACCATTTAGGAACTGTGGTCACGGAACCTGGTTAGTACCCAAACCGGTACACGTACCAAAATAGTTATGTGTTTCCCGAACTTGGTTATGTATCCAAACCTGTACGAAAACTAAAATAGTTCCGTGGAATCTGAAACTTGTGATAGTCTTAAGGTATCCATACCGGTACACATACCTAAATAGTTTTCTTAACTCCGGAACTTGGTTTAGATCGTTCGATTACAAACCGGTACATGTAATGTGACTGAACGAACGACTATGGTATTTGTACTTTGTACACCTACTAACCATGTAGATTATTTTCAAGTGATATTAAATTATTTCTACGAGATAATTATCATTTGATTAATTCTCTAAAAGCACTAGACTTATTTGATCACATGATTGTGACTCAAGGTTAATGTCTTAAGTGTTCATGAAAATGAATATTAAGCTTTTAAGTTCAAATCGGCTAGTTTCCACTAACCACCTTGAACATAGTCTTTGTACACGGTTCGGTTACGGTTTCACCTAACCAAAGTTTATATCTTGTTTATGTAAATCATATTCAAAGATTCATCTAACAGTGGATATTGTTTGCTTCGTTCCAAAGCTATCTTAGCTTAAACCTAAAACAACTTTTGCTTTGAATGTTTATAAAAGGGGAACTTCAAGCAACTGGGATATTTGAATCCCGACACTACTTTTTGGTGTGTCCTAGTTGTAACTAGGGTCGTCCTCTTCCTAACCCTTTTAGGGTTTAAAGACTACAAAGACTTCATAGGGATTCGTGAATCCAAGTCCACTTATCTTTCCTTGATAACTCGAGTATCCTGATCTTGATTGATTGTTGATCTACTCACTCGATCAAGATAAATAAAAATCATCAAAGTTCTCTTCGTCCCAAACTTTGTTAATTCCATAAGTTTTATAACTGTGAGGTTAATAATAATCTAGACTGCACTTCTGGTTGCATAAGTCCGGATGCTGAGGTTAGCTAAACTTTGTCGATTTCCATCACCTTTGATCAAGCTTTTTTTTATTGTAAAAGGAAATCATGTTAGAGCACTGCTCGGTCGAACTCGCATGCATTGCTATCTCAAGCATGTTTGTCAATGTTAGTGATCAAAACTATAAGTCTTGATTTCTAGTCTACTATATCTAAGTCTCGGACTATGATAGAAAGTGTAGTTGAGCTCAAGAACTCCATGGCGATCATCATACAAGACGAAGAACTACTCAAGGAACTGGTGGAACTTCATCGACTAAAAGGTATGTGGAGACTTGAACTTATTTATCACTCAAAAGTCTATCTACTCTATCTCCTATCTTGAGACAAAAGTCGTTTTACTATATAGACTTTGATTATACACATTTGCTATTTCGAGCCGAGTTTATCTCGCTTACCTATTTCTCAAAATATGTGTTGGTAAGCTTCCGCTTTCACCAAGTTCATCTTTACCTAGTGACGAAAGTCATGATATGTTTCAATCACTTGAAGATGGCTTTGACGAAAAATGGTTTGTGAATAACAACTATATAACGTCCTCTAAGAATGTTTCAATGATTGAAATGAGAGTTTAGAATATATAAACAATGTTGGATATAAGCATTGTGTGGTAACAAATATATGTATAAGTCATCATTCCTTGAACCAAAGTATGCGTACTTTGTTGATCAGGAAAAACGGAACAAGAGTCCGCGAACTCATTCCGCGAACCCAGTCCGCGAACTGTCGGAGGTTCTCGGCCCGATAAAATCTGCTGGAGTTTGTAAACTTCTTCCGGGAACTTAAGTCCGCGTACTTGAGTTGGTTATTTCTAAAGACGATTGTTTGTGAACTTATATTTATATAAACTAAGGAATGCAAGTTTGCAGACCGTTGCTATAAAGTTCATGAATCGATTCGAGTGAATCACATCGTTTTTGTTTCGATTGTGTCTTGTATACTTCTATAATATCTAAGCAATTGAAAAAATCTCTAACTAGTTCATTTGAACTAGTTATGGTGAAGAAGAATATGGTTAATATGAAAGTGCTCATATGGCTAACCATTTGGTTAACTATTGTTGAACCAACAAATGTACATGTTTGGGTACGGTTGAAATCGTACACAAATGAAATCGTGCATTTCATTTGTGTGTAACAAGCTAAGTTTTCGATCTAACGGTTGATAGATATTAGCTTGAATCTAATCAGGTTTTCATCTAACGGTGAATATTGAATGCTTTGTTACCAAGCTAACATTGATTGCAAACCCTGATCTGAAAGACTATATAAGGGAGAACTCTAGCAACTGGGAAACCTATTCCCCACACCTTACGTGTGATACTAGTTGTATAAGCTAGATTCGATTCTCCTTTAACCTTAGGTTTCTTTTTGAAAACCAGGTTAACGACTTAAAGACTTCATTGGGATTGTGAAGCCAGACCGATACTACTTTCTCGTAGTTGTGTGATCTGATCTTGTCATTTCTATCGTACGAGTACAATCGCAAATATTGGCTTGAGATTGATATCTCTGGTAGGCAAGATATAAAAGTAATCACAAACATCTTCGTCTCATCGTTTGTGATTCCATGATATCTTCTTTCGCCGCGTCGATTAAGATTATTGTGAGGTGATTCATAATACTGAGCTGTTCTTCGGGAATATACATCTAGTTTATCAATTGGTTCTTGTTCACGTTGCACTAGTGGAAAATCAAAAAAATAAGTCTGCCAGAAAAGCACTTAAAATCACTGAAAATTACTGCTTTTGGGAGCCCTATAATTGTAGTTTTATTTCTCCAAAAGACTGTTTCTGAGATTCTTTTAATCTTTTAAATTAGGACTATCCTCATCAGTATATCAATTAGTTCTAACAGACACAGTCATTTCGTTAATTTTATATTAAAAACCATAAAAGCTGATCTACAGTTTTGGGAAGTCTTACATCTGGGATGCATAATTTCAGAAAAGCTGATTCGTCTGAGTCCCAGTCTAACTGGTATTTCTGACTGAACCTATTAGAGAAAATCTGATTCATCTGAATCGTATGACTTATTTTTGACTGAACCTTTAAGATTAGATCATTTCATACACTTATCAAAACATTCACCATTCAATTGAAAATTGAAATTTGTTGTACAATAATTAACACAATTCACATGTGAATCGAGCTGAAACTTTGGTCAAAACCCCAAAAAGCTCTACACAACTACTGAATTCACACCATTTTAAGTTCTTTAACATGTTTTTTCTTATAAGCGGTGGAAATCAACCTACAAACAATGAAATAAACTAAAACCAGCAAAAAGATGAACTGAGCTGCCCAACTGATCAGAATAAGTAGCATAACAACGATCGAATTCATTTTCGTAAATGAAAAAAAAACGAAAGGAAACTCTCACAATCAACAAATCCAGCATTCCGGCAGCAAAAGTCTAACTCTTTCTACAACATTAACAATAATTATGCTTTAGAAAAATTAAAAATTAAACCTAAAAATTCAACTCAAGAATCACTGCAACAGTTGAATCTGAAACCGAAATTAAATTCAATAATTATCAAGAATATTATTGGATACAGAAGGTAGATTAATCCAGAATATTAGACCGGCGTGTTTTAAGAAATGTGAAATCAAACCTTACTGCATTCCAATCAGCTTCACCAACCAACACCTCGACATCCTTTAAAGAAAATTGACGCCCTTGAGTAACCACATCCCCATCAACAACTCTGCAACTACACTCATCTGCCACATATGCAAAGAAAAAGTTATTCTTATTAAAGGTGTCTGCTCAAATAGCCAAGAAACAATGCCTAATACTTCTGAAACCACTCTTGTTAAGCTTATGGAATCTCAGGCACAGACTCTACAACGAATATTAAAGATTTTAACAAGTATGAAAGGCGGAATTCCAGTACAAAATCAAGATAGTCCTAATAACCAAATAAACAACAATGATTAAACTGAAGCGAAAGAAGAAGGAAAAGTTGAGAACCCTGCATCAGTCTGTGAACCACATGGTAATTCCCCATTATATGTACTGGTGATTTCCTCGAGTTATAGTTCTATATGTATATACAAACTTAAGTTATTTTTATTTGGCATCCAAGTACATGACATGACCAGAGTTTCCTTTGTCAACCAATTTTATCCCATCTTAGAGCCTAATACCTGTACCAACAGTTGACCATAGCCAACCCCATTTACTTTGTGATTACTATACATATAAACCCCTTCACCAGTATGGGTAGCTTCCACTTGCATTAAAAAAAAATTCAACACCACTAAGTGCTAACTCAGGTACACAATTCGATAAAACAAATTAATCTTCAATAATAACACATGAAGTTCAATCAGCACCCAAACCCCAAATCAGTAATACACATTGACAAAAATCTAAAATTTTCCTTTTTTTCTGTATTCCAATCAAACATAAACACAAAGTAAATCCACGAAGCATATCGACTGAAAAGTTTCTTAATGTAAAATCTGTAAACCAAACATATATAGAAGTCACTGACTAAACAAGAGTAACCATAAGTATACCATGTAATCAGTAGTAATGAATGGATCGCTTCAGTATCATCTCAATATCATCTCTCTGTAGGGAAACTCTGGCAACCAATCTTCCGACCCTACATATCAAACCAACACTAAAACCAAAACAAATCCAGATCAGACCAACACATACAAATCGATCGAAAAACACAAAAAACACCAAGAGAACACTGTTAACTTAGCAATATGATGAGAATCATGAAACTAATATCAATCTATGATGCGGTTAAACCCTTCTTTATGAAGTTGCATATAATTTCCTTAACCTGAAAGACTAAAAAAATAGATAAAAAAGAAAAGAAAAGGGGGGGGGGGGGGGGGGGGGGTAGATATCAAGATATAATTATAATTAATTTCAGAATTAGATTCAGTGGGGGAGTGGGGGGTGTACATATCAAGATAGAATTATAATTAATTTCATAATTAGATTCAGGGGTTTTGTTTCTTACACCAACAGAAGAGATATTCAATCCACTTGAGGAGGAAATAGAAAACGAAATATCTTACTGTATAAACGAAAGGAGAAATTAAAATTGTTAATAATACTAAAATTCTATAAAATTTATGAAACAAGGACAAGATTGATACTACCATGATGATTTCAGGAGCAAAGTAAGCAGATCTTGAGTTGCAATGTCTGTTTTTGATTTCTGCTGATACATGGGTTTTGATTTTGAGGTAGGATTTTCGATTTCTGCTGAAAGATTGGGTCGATTGGGATGCTTTTGATATAGGCTCGCAATTCATCTATATGATTCATGATTTCACTGCATGAATCAGATTCAAAGAAGAGAGCTCTGAGAGAGACAGAAGATTGTTTGGGTAAAGAGGCGGAGATAGAAAATGAACGAAGTGAGAACTCTCGGATTTACATGGAGATCTACTTTTTTACTAAAATACCCTCCAATATTACGTCTTCCGCAACAACACGAATTACTTTTCCGGGTGAAACGTCTTCCTACGAAATCCCAATATATGAAGAGAACCATTGGTAGACGTTTTTATAAAGCCCAAGCAGACTCAAAAAAACCCATTTTCCACTAGTGTTGATTTATCAAAAGACGGAACAAAAACTTGTAGGTATTTCCATGGGAGACAGATTTATCTATTATCGTAGACTTTTCTGTGTGATACAGATTTGTTTATTAAAGTCTTCGACTTTGGGTCGTAGCAACTCTTAGTTATGGGTGAGATCAGCTAAGGGAATCAAGTGCGTAGTATCCTGCTGGGGTCAGAGACGTAGGAGCATAACTGTACCTTGGATCAGTGTGAGATTGATTGGGGTTCAACTACAGTCCATACCAAAGTTAGCTTGTAGTAGGCTAGTGTCTGTAGCGGCTTAATACAGTGTGTGTTCAATCTGGACTAGGTCCCGGAGTTTTTCTGCATTTGCGGTTTCCTCGTTAACAAAACTTCTGGTGTCTGTGTTATTTCTTTTCCGCATTATATTTTTTATATAATTGAAATATCACAGGCTGTGCATTAGTTCAATCAATTAGAATATCCAACCTTTGGTTGTTGATTTACATTGATTGACACTTGGATATTGGTCTTTGGTACCATCAAGATAGAATTATAATTAATTTCATAATTAGATTCAGGGGGTAGTGGGGGGTGTACATATCAAGATAGAATTATAATTAATTTCATAATTAGATTCAGGGGTTTTGATTCTTACACCAGAAGAAGAGATATTCAATCAACTTGAGGAGGAAATAGAAAACGAAATATCTTATTGTATAAACGAAAGGAGAAATTAAAATTGTTAATAATACTAAAATTCTATAAAATTTATGAAACAAGGACAAGATTGATACTACCATGATGATTTCAGGAGCAAAGTAAGCAGATCTTGAGTTGCAATGTTTGCTTTTGATTTCTGCTGATACATAGGTTTTCATTTTGAGGTAGGGTTTTCGATTTCTGCTGAAAGATTGGGTCGATTGGGATGCTTTTGATATAGGCTCGCAATTCATCTATATGATTCATGATTTCACTGCATGAATCAGATTCAAAGAAGAGAGATCTGAGAGAGACATAAGATTGTTTGGGTAAAGAGGCGGAGATAGAAAATGAACGAAGTGAGAACTCTCGGATTTACATGGAGATCTACTTTTTTACTAAAATACCCTCCAATATTACGTCTTCCGCAACAACACGAATTACTTTTCCGGGTGAAACGTCTTCCTACGAAATCCCAATATATGAAGAGAACCATTGGTAGACGTTTTTATAAAGCCCAAGCAAACTCAAAAAAACCCATTTTCCACTAGTGTTGATTTATCAAAAGACGGAACAAAAGCTTGTAGGTATTTCCGTGGGAGAGAGATTTATCTATTATCGTAGACTTTTCTGTGTGATACAGATTTTTTTATTAAAGTATTCGACTTTGGGTCGTAGCAACTCTTAGTTATGGGTGAGATCAGCTAAGGGAATCAAGTGCGTAGTATCCTGCTGGGGTCAGAGAGGTAGGAGCATAACTGTACCTTGGATCAGTGTGAGATTGATTGGGGTTCAACTACAGTCCATACCGAAGTTAGCTTGTAGTAGTCTAGTGTATGTAGCGGCTTAATACAGTGTGTGTTCAATCTGGACTAGGTCCCGGAGTTTTTCTGCATTTGCGGTTTCCTCATTAACAAAACTTCTGGTGTCTGTGTTATTTCTTTTCTGCATTATATTTTGTTATATAATTGAAATATCACAGGTTGTGCATTAGTTCAATCATATAGAATATCCAACCTTTGGTTGTTGATTTACATTGATTGACACTTGGATATTGGTCTTTGGTACCATCCAAGTTATCTCTCTTATATTTAACCAGACTCGCAGATTTCTATTTGCTTGAGTAAGGATTAAATCGAGAGATCGATATAATATAACTTTTCGATATACTTTATTAAGATTGAGTCTAGTCGATTCTCTTGAAAGTATATTGGAGTTAGTCCATACAGATTGTTAAGCGAAATATTGGGTGTGGTTGTTGTACCCCCGCTTTTATCAAATCATATATATGATTAATTTGTGGGAGGCATATTTGATTTAGAATTTTCAATTGAGTTGAAGCAACTCTTAATTGGTTTGACGTCAGTTAAGGGAATCAACTGCACGGAATCCTGCTAGGATTCAAAAGGCGTAAGGAGCGCGACTGTACTTAATAGGTGAGATACCTTTTAGGGCTCAACTACATTCCAGTTCGAAGTTAATTGGTAATAGGCTAGTGTCTGTAGCGGCTTAATACAATTTGGTGTTCAATCTGGACTAGGTCGCGGGGTTTTTCTGCATTTGCGGTTTCCTCGTTAACAAAACTTCTGGTGTCTGTGTTATTTCCTTTTCCCGCATTATATTGTTTATCTTTATAATTGAAATATCACAGGTTGTGCGTTGATCAATCATAGTAGATACATCCGACCTAGTTTGTTGGATACGACTTCATTGATTCTTGGAAATTGGTCTTTGGTACCGTGGTAGGCTTCTAAAAGAGTATAGAAATTATGCGCAATGAAAACGGGGGCCTACAGTAATACCGCAAGTGCACGGTCGTCGGTTGTAGCTCGTGCAAGTACGGGTCGATCCACAGAGATCGGGTGTGTTTGGAGTGTTTCTAGCTATTTTGGCTTCCTAAATTGCTATTGGGCTATGAATACCCTTTGGAACTGTTGGGCTTAATGGGTTTTTTTTTTTTTTAACAATGAAATACTTTAGGCCTTGGGCCTGTGAAGTGAACTGAGCCTTGGACTCAGTTGGTTTGGTCTTGGGCTTTTGAGTTTAGGCTTATGGATTAAGCCCAAGGCCAAGGGCAAGGATGTGGAGAAACTGCAATGAAGCAAGGCTAGGCAGAAAACAGGCATTCACAAATAGAATGGTAAGATAATCAGCTTGCTATAAGCACTGATTTCTTCCATTGCACAATCAGCACATTGCAATCTAAGCATACACAAGGAATGGCAAGAAAATCAGCTTGCTATAAGCACTGATTTCTTCCATTGCACAATTAGTTCAAAGCTTCACAGATGTATCTAGCCTAGCATTCCTTCAAATGTAACAACACATTAAACACAACAGTGAACATGTAACAAACATCAACAGGAATGAAATCAAGCATTAACAGGACACAAGTAACAGGCATTAACAATTAACATAACATGAACATAAATAACAGGACATTGCACATTAACAGGAAACAAGCATAACATGAGTGTGAAACTGAACTGATACAGGCTAACACATTAACAAAACTTGGGCATAAGCATAACAGGAATATGAACATAAGCATAACACATTAACAGGAAAATGAACTGATACAGGCTAACACATTAACAGGAATATGAACATAAGCATAACACATTAACAGAACTTGGAAGTTCTGGATGTAGGCTAATCCCAACATGCTTTCTAACACAACCCATAGTCCCAATTTATAGTCACAGACCCAAATTCCCTAAATTACCTAATTCCCCCAAAATTAGGGTTTGTTCTTCCCCAAATTACAAAAATTGAAATTAGGTTTTACCTAATCACTGATAGCACTCAATAGCTTCGACCCAATCTTCCTCTGACTCCCCTCATGCTATCCACGCCTCCAATTGCTTCATCTATCAATCTAATTCACCAAATCCAATCCTAACAGTGAAGAGGATGGTGGAGTTGTTGAAATAGCTTAATAGGTGATAGGGGTGATGATATTAGTGATGGGTTGCGGTTGTTGTGGAGAGTTGGTGGTTTGGTGGCTGTTGCAGGAGTGGTGGTGATGATGGTGGTGCGGCAGGGAAGGAGGTGGTTCTGCAGAGAGGGGGGTGATGGTGGTAGATGGGTTCGATAGAATGGGAGAAGGGGGTTGTTTGGTTAGGTGGTAGGGCTCGGGTGATAGAGTGTTGAGCGAATCCATCTAGTCTTGATGTTCTGTGACTCTGAGCTGCGAGATGCGAAGCTGGTAGGTAGATCGGACGGTGATGTGAAGTGAAGCTTGTAGCGACCGTCAGATTTTTTGATACAACGAAATCAACGATGCCAGATGGAGTTAGCAACTGTAGTGTTAGGCGGAGATATCAAACTTTGATGAACAGCAAGGGAGCGACCGTTGGATTCAACTACCATCTAATCTGAAGGCTTGGAATTTCAGCGCTGTGGTGCTCGGCAGAGACATCAGATTTTGATGCTCTATGAGGGAGCGACCGTCGGATGCTTCTGAGAAATGATCTGATGGCTGAGAACGGAGGCGCTTTTGTGTGTAGAAAATGAGGTTGTGCGCACCATTCTTCGCGGTTTCCTTGCGTAATTTCTCCCGGCTTTTCACTACTTTTCTGCTCTTTTCGCTCCGCGACTCATCCGAACTTTATTTATTACCTAAAAATACAAAATTAATTAATAAAAATATTTATTCTTGAAAACACTGAAAATACAGAATATGGGATAATATGTAGAATTAATGCACAAAAGATGAGTTAAAATGCCAACAAAAAGGGATAAATATATACAATATTTGGCACTCATCATACCGTCCAAGTAATCTCTTTGTGATTAGGTTCACGGATTTGATTATATAAACGTTCCAATCGCAAGAGAGAGAGAGAGATATAATGATATTCCTTGATTGAGTTTAACTCTCGAAGTTGTATTGAGTTTGTCCATATAGATTGCCTAAGAAAAAGTCGGTGGTGTATTTTGGTATCCCCGCGTTTCCTGCTTGTGACCGATTACAACATGCTGCACAATATACACTATGATCGGTTATACCTCAAATGTACAAGTTAAAATAGGTTCTACCTTATCATCTTATATTGGCGATTTCAAAAGATATTCAATAAAAAACCTGACCAATCATGATTTCCTTTCGATTATGAAACAAGTTCATATATGTACGTCCTTTAAACAAATGTTATAAAACTTTATTTCCTATGGTGAAATCATACATATATCTTACTTATAATCAAGTAACTAAATACAAAGATTTCGTTGATGTCATATTTACGAAGTTCCAAAAAATAAGCATTTATACTTCATAATTCAATAAGTTCCTTGACACTTTGATCGTAATGATGTGACCAAATGTAACCACTAGAGTATTATATGTATACAACTTCGCATGTTATGTTTTCAATATAATACGACTTGAAAGATACATAAGGAATCAAAACAAGTCAAGTCAGTATTACTAACCTCAAGTGGAAGGATGATGTCCTCGTTGTAGTCGTTACTTCTTCACATTCTTCAGGTCTTCGGGATAATACTTGTACGTCTCAACATTCCTAGACTTTCTAGTCTAACCTAAACGAAGTTCACTCTAGTATTTATTCAAGCGACTCTAGATGAGTTTTGATACTAAAATATGACAACCAAACTTGACATACCAACTCTTGGTGGGTTCAATCGAGCTATGCTCTAACATAACATTAAAGATTTGGCCGTTTTGAAATTAGTGACGGTTAGGAACCGTTACACCATTTGAATTAAGTGACTGTTAGGCACGATAGTACCCTCCCAATTGGTAACGGTTGGTGTTGTTTCAAATTTAGAACAATTGCATTTGAATGACTGTTATGACCAATCAAATCTTTTGAATGGTTGGGAACAGTTACTTCCGTTATCAGAGGGATGTTTCAACCCTATATAAACTCTTCATTTCTGAATTTGACACACAAGATTTTGGAAATTTTCCATTTGAGATTTTGAGAGTCTATAAAAGAGAGTTTATGCTACATTAATCTGTGTTCGTTTTTGTCTTTCATCAAAGTGTTGTTAAAGAACACCAAACTACCAATGAATACTGGAGTCATATGCCGTTAAATGTAAGGGCATTAGATATCTTAAATAAAAATTGTAGTTTACTAATCAGTGATTTGGAAATGAGGTAATATGATTTGAATCGTATTTGATGAATCAGTACCAGAATTTCCAACACAAATTAAGAATTATTGAAAAATTGAGCTAATGGAGTCAACGATATTAGCTTTTTAGAGACCCAAATACCATCACATCGTCCGCGTACACGATGTGAGAAATGAAAAAATGGCTCATCTATCTAGTCTCTAAGAGCGTCCACAGTGGTACGATCAAAACCAAAGATCAAAGACCAAAACAAACGATCAAATTTGAGTTTAGTCTGTAGTGTCACGTTAAGGCAGTGGAGTATATTTAGTCGGGCGGATGTATAATCCACGCTTGCATGTGGAGCGTTTGTATAATCTTCGTTTGGGCCGGGCGGAGATATAGTTAACGCTGGTTGTGGGGCGTTGGTAAAGAATACGCTGGTTGTGGGGCGTACATATAGTTCACGCTCGGAGAAGGGGCGTACGTATAATCAACGCCTGGTGTGGCGGACGTATAATCAACGCCTGAATGAAGCGTACGTATAATCAACGCCTGTTTTGAGGCGTACGTATAATCAACGCCTGTTTCAGGCGAACGTATAATCAACGCCTCATTCAGGCGTACGTATAATCAACGCCTCACTCAGGCGTACATATAATCAACGCTTCTCTCTTCTCTCAGGCGTACGTATAATCAACGCCTCACTGTTCTCTCAGGCGTACGTATAATCAACGCTTGGTTTCACTCAGGCGAATGAAGGAATCAACGCCTCATGGAAGGCGTACGTATAGTGTTGGACTTGTATTAACACACGTATAGAGCACGTGTGGAATTAAAGCCGAGACAATCTCTAACCACCACGTATAGCCCACGTGTTCACTTGCCCTTTACCCTAATCTTCTCCGTCTTCTTCTTTTCTTTTCTACCTCCTCTTTGTTTCTACCGCCCACAAACACAGAAAAGAAAAAAACGAGATACATCACAGTAACGAGCAGTAAAAGAAAAGAAAAAAACAAGATACTTGATGAACCCGGGTTACAAAAGAGGTATGTTTTTTTTTTCTTAATCTCTTTTGTTTTATCGTTGTATAACTTATTTAGGGTTTTATTTGTTAAAATTAGTTTATATAAAATTGGGTTTTAACGAACTAATATGAATATGAAATTGTTTAAATTTAATTGGGTATGTGTGTTTTATGCTTTTTTAGAGATTAATATGTATGTGAAAAAACACACTATTTGCTGCTTATGTAAATTTGGTTAAATTTTTGCCGAAAATAGTTATAGAAGATCTAATTTGTGGGCGGAATAGATTTATAATTTTTGGGTATTGTAAAAATCTGTGGTTATGTATATTATGTGGGAAATAGTTCTCACCCTTCATCTGTTTCAATCAACCTATTTTAATTGAGAGCTTCCTTTTATTGTTTTTCTGCATGTTCTGTTGGTAATTAATTTTAGTGAATATGGTTATCAATAGTTTTATTTATGTAAATTATTGGATTAATTTTAAATTATTATAGTTATGTAAATTATTGGATTAATTATTGCTTTTCTGCATGTTGTATGTGAATATGGTTACCAATAATTGAATTTGTATTGTTTTTTATTGAATTTTGAGGTGATTAATTTTAGTTATGTAAATTGTAGTTATGTAAATTTTGGGAGTTACATATGTAGAAGAGCTAATTGCGTGAGTATGGAATTGATTTTTTAGTGATTTTTATGGAATCTTGAAGTGATTAAATTGGGTTGTGGAATCTTGTAATGATTTTCGAAATGCATCGGTGACGATTTAATTTGTGTTTGTGGAATTATAGAATTTGGAATTGATATGGTTTGTGTTAAGGATTTATAGTATTTGGAATATAAATGGTGATGGACTAATAAAAATATTCGTTAATGAGGGTTGGTCTTTTAATAATGTAACTGCATCTATATTGTGTGTGCACAGATGTTGAACAAATTCACAGCGCGGTTCAATGGTCGCATGAAGACGAACAAGAAACAAAAATCTGTAGCCGAAGAGGATTATAACTTAATCCCTACTAGTACAATTAAGGAGGTCGATATTCCCCGGTTAGGGAGGTTTTCTATACTGCAAGATGATAAACCGCACGCTACTACGGACATCACATTTACAGGGGAGCACAAATTGAAGTATCAACATCGTGGATCTTTGGCATCGGTAATTCATCACTATCAAACTATTTCACAACACTGTCCTAGAGCTAAATATATTATTGAAAAAGCGGGATGGAAAAATTTACTGGACATACAATGTAGCGAAACCAACCATTCAATGGTTGATTATATTGCTGAGCGGTTTTGGGATACAACAAACACTTTTCACTTCCCATTTGGTGAGATGGGATTCACCCCCCTAGATTGGCTCATGTTGACTGGACTGAGTATCGGTGATGGGCCTGATGTTCCTTATGATTCGGGGAAGTACCAATTTGAACATGTTCGTGAGAATATCTTTCCGGATATCCAAGATGTCACGCTCTGTCCAAAAGCACCGTCGTGGGTTTCAAATTCAAATACAATTAAATATTTAAGGTCATATTTCTTCGAAGACAAGTTGGTCGCGGCTGAAAATGATAGCACCCTTGCTCATAGAGTAGCAATTGCCTTTTTCTTGTATGTTTTGGGACATTTTTTCTTTTCTAATGCAAAGACTTATATTGATGCTGGATGGTTAGCTGCTTTTGAAAATCTTGATGTAGTTTCCACGTATGACTGGGGTGGTGCCGCGTTTTCGAAATTGTATGCGGCACTCCGGTTATCTGGGAGGAGACAAAAGGCACTATGTGGTCCATTCCAAGTATTAGAGGTATTCTTTCAATCTAGTTATTTTTCCTCTCATTGTTTATTTTGTTGCTAAGTTATTAAATTGGCTAATTATTTTGATGGAGTAGTTTTGGGGGTATGAATACGTGGGCATATGTCGACCAGAAATCCCAGAGGCGAGTACAGAACAAAAATGGCCCGTATCTTCTAAATGGAATGTACCGAAGAATACAAATGATATTTTCCGTTGTAGGGATTTACTGAGTAAGCTTACTGCTGAACAAGTGACATGGCGACCATGGGAATCATACAGAGAAGTTCTTGCATCTGATATGGGATGCACGGCTACGCGGCTATCAGACTCGAGATATATATTTTCTTACATGGGCATTGTGAGTACTTACTAAATTTTATTATATAACATACTTACTATATAACATACTTTTTTCTATATAACATACTTACTAAATTCTTATTCCCTTTCTAACTGCATAGCACAACATGTATCTTGGTGAAAGGTGTTGGCGGCAAAACCATTGTACTTTCGCTGTTCCTATAAGACTACACACAGTTATAGGGGATATTGGCAATATTCAAGCCGAACGCCTAAAAAAAGAAGGTTTGGTCGATGCAACAGAGATATTGCAAGTTGTTAAAGATTATGATATATATTTACAATACTGGAGAATGGTAACCAACTACAAAGATTATGTGACTCATCTTATTTGGGAAGCCCATACATATGGGTATGTCGGTGACTTGTATACGGAACCAATTGAACAACCTGCTGAACATGTACATATCCCTCCTCCACATCTATTATCCCACGTAAGTGTACTTTCGACTTTTTATTGTACGTTCGATTTTTGTTGGTATATTTGTACTTATGTATTTTATTTTTTCTTGACAGCATGAAGCTTACACATTATTTCAAGAAAATGCTGATTTTAATCAACAATTTCGCGAATTTACATTAAAACAAACGAAGGAGAGGATGGACGTTATTATGTTGAAAGAAGCAGAAATACAAAGGCTAAATAATGCGAACGTTGATTTGCAGCAACAACTATCTCTTTTCCGTATGCCGCACACTGTCCAACCTCCCCTTGGATACGGTTCCTTTTCCCAAACAATTCCATCACAAGTTTGGAGTTGTATGAATCAAGGATCAGCTTCAACAATGTCCTCAGTCAATACCAATGCGAGAACGCACATGCCTTTTATGGCACCAAGATCGTCGACTTCGGATAATGATAATATGAAGGGTTAATTTGTTATGACTATTTAGATGACCTGTCTTTGGAGTTATCTTTTCTTATCTTATATAGTATAGTCATATCATATATAGTATAGTCTAATCATATATAGTATTGTCATATCAGGTCACTGACAAACACTTTATCTTTTTTGGAAAACACATTTGCGTGAACCCAAAAAAATATCTATTTTTGGTTTTTTTAATGCTCTTGAAAATGGGTTATAAATTAAAGAATGGTTTCACTCAATATATGAATAACAATACATCTCTTCTGCTTCATATAGTAATGGAACACTATGAGAAAACCGCTCATTATTGCTCTTCTGTTTCTTCTTCATCTTCTTCTTCTAATAGTAGTTTTTATTCCTCGGATGATGATGCAATATCAATTATGCAAAATAACATGGCCGTTAGTTTGGGAGTCCTTGTTACAAATTCAAAATGGCCTCAAACTCGTATCAGAATACCAAGAGATCGTGAGTCAGGGGCTGAACTTCTATGGAACGACTATTTCTCTCCGTACCCAAATCAACCACCCAATGTTTTTCGCAGAAGATTTAGAATGCGTCGACAATTGTTTAACCGGATAGTGGAAGGTGTTACCAATGCAAACAGATATTTTGTTCAAAAGCCCGATGCTTGTGGAGTTTTAGGATTAAACCCTCATCAAAAAGTAACAGCAGCAGTACGAATGTTAGCTTACGGATGTGCGGCAGATGCAATAGACGAGTACTTACGCATAGGAGAAACAACTGTGCTGGAAGCTACTCGTAGGTTCTGTAAGACGATTGTGAATGTGTATGGGAAAGAATATTTGCGTGAACCAACGGCTGGTGATATTGAACTGTTGCTCAAGCAAAACAAAGACCGGGGATTTCCTGGGATGCTGGGTAGTCTAGATTGCATGCATTGGAAATGGGATAAATGTCCGTCGGCAGAATCTGGGGCTTACACCGCGTATAAAGGGAGCGAAAATATCGTGTTGGAGGCAGTGGTGTCGTATGACCTATGGTTTTGGCATGCTTTTTTTGGTATGCCCGGCTCTAACAACGATATTAATGTTATGAACCGTTCTTATGTTTTTCGAAGTCTTGTAACAGGAAAAGCACCGCCGGTGAGCTATGAGGTGAACGGACATTCATATGATATGCCGTATTATCTAGGTGATGGAATATACCCAGAGATTCCTACTATTATTATGGCCATTAAACATCCGGTTGGTAGGAAAAAGGAAATATTTTCATCGATGCAAGAGGGTGCAAGAAAAGATGTTGAACGGGGATTTGGTGTACTTCAACAACAATTTGGAATCATCAAACATGCAAGAATGTGGAATCCAGATGTGCTTGCCTATATCATGAAAACTTGTATTATCTTACATAATATGATAGTCGAGGATGAGCGTCTACCCAGTGACTGGCCACATGTTTATGAACAACGTAGCAACGCAGCACCGGTTAATATATTAAGAGGCAATAGTGACGAGTTTTCCCAAATTAGAGCTCAGCAACGCCGACGTGAAATGCGTAACAAAGATGCACATATTCGCTTGCGTGATGACTTGATCGAATATATATGGGCAGAATATGGGAATTAAAAATTGTCGTTTGTCATTTCCTTTCTATGTTAAATTTGGTAATCATCCTCAAGTTTTCCCAAATGATTTTGCTGTACGTTCTATTATCTCTTTGTATGTAAACATCCTCAAGTTTTAATTAAGGTCGTATGTTTCAAAAAAGTAGAAATTTAATTCAAATCCACGGAAGTAAATTTGAAATCCAAAAATTACATAATAATAATGCTAATCGTTCAGATAATAAGAAATTTAAAACATAATAATACTACTAATCACTAAATAGGAGAAATAATTAAGGTTTGAACTATTCCGCCTTTGTGTTAAGATTGGTTTCTTCTATTCCGAACTATCTCCGCCCTGCGAAGTTGGAAGTACTCTTTTTGTACATGATCCATTTTTTGAAGATCCATCATAATGATGCGAAATTCGTCGTCTTCAGCTTGCTTGGCTATTTTTGCCGCATGTTCATCTTGTTTTGCTGCAAACTCTGCTGCTCTTTGTTCCATCTTGAATCTTGATTGTGCTTGGTAATGAGTATTGAAATTTTGTTGTTCTTTAATAATTATTCCCATCAATTCCTCTTGGTGACTGGATTTCTCTCTCCCTGTTTTCTTCAATCTTTTTGCTGCTTTTTTCCCCATCTTACGAAGATATGTGTTCTCTATGTCTCCCCCATCTGTGTCGTTACCGGTCTCTCCTTGAGTTGTTGTTTGCGGTCCTTCATCATCTTCCTCGTTATTCTCATAAGTGTCCAAATCATGCGTCGTATCGAATACAAAAGTCGATCGCCGATTATATTTTATATTTTCTAACACAATTGGGTAGCACTCTTCGTGCTTAAATTTTTTCCCATCGTTGCATTCCTTGAACCTCTTGTTAACTTCTTCAAGCTGTTAATGTTTTTAAAAACACTTAAGTACATGGGTGCTTATTAAATATTAGAAAACAATTGTTCGAAAAATCAAGAATGCTTACCTTCTTTTCAGGACCCCATCCAGTATGATATTCACCTTCAACTTCTGCCTCTTTTGCCGAAAATAACACCACATCTTTACTTATTCCCTGATATCGTTTTTGCCAAGAACTCCAAGACCGCTCTGGATTATTAGGTAAATGAAGTTCAATATCATCCTTGATATGAGTCCACAACGTCGCCTCTGATTGATCAGCTCCAACACTAGAATCTTGAGATATAGATAAATGAATTTTACACATTGTTACATCTTCGGTTGTCGTAAAATTTGAACCTCGTGCTACTCTTGGTGCCATTGTAAGCGAATCCGTGAAAATTTTCCAAATGATTTGAAAGCAGAAATAATATTTCTTCTTATTGGTGTGATAGATAGTTTGAAGTATTAGTCGTGGGAAAATGTCACAGGATCTCATGTGTATATATAGGTGTTTCTTCCGAAATTTTCAACGTTCCAAAATGTCTTCCAAACTTTCCAACGTTCCAAATTATCCAACGTTCCATTTTCTTCAACGTTCGAATTACCAACGGTATAAAAAAATTTCAAAATCAATTTTGTCTAAGTATTTTAATTTTTTTTTTAAACTCAAGCTTGGGGCGTTAACTATATAAACGCCTGGCGTGGGGCGTTAACTATATCAACGCCGGGATGGGGCGTTAACTATATAAACGCCTGGCGTGGGGCGTTAATTATAGCAACGCCTGTCTGGGGCGTTAACTATATAAGCTCCTGGCGTGGGGCGTTAACTATATCAACGCCGGGCTGGGGCGTTAACTATATATACGCCTGGCGTGGGGCGTTAAGAATATCAACGCCGGGCTGGGGCGTTTGTATAATCTTCGTCTGAATGGGGCGTTAATTTTATGAACGCCTGACGTGGGGCGTAAACTTTAGCAACGTCCCAACGGGCGAACATTTTATCAACGCCTGAACCGGGCGTAACTTATATATACGCCTCTTTATGGGGCGGTGACTTTACGTACGTTTCACAACAGGCGTAGATTATATACACGCCCGATGCCAAACGGTGATTATACCTCCGCTCCACTATATATAGTTTTGGTCTTGGTCCCAGACCAAATATGGTCTGGAATTTGGTTTTGGTCCAGATTTTAGTCTTTACTCCGTCCCGTTGCGTCTCGTCCCTGGACCATAATTATAGGTTTGCTCGTCCACTGCAGTTGCTCTAACCGGACTATAAACCATTACTTACCATTTCGGTCTCAAATGCTTGAGAAACTACGGGATATGAAAATCTTGCTTAAGGCTAAGTATTATGGACTAGATTTGGTTTCTAGAATAGATAAAATACGTTGTCTATTTTTCAACACTACTTCTCTCTCCAGATATATCTCGGATCCCAACTAGCGGCGTGATTGTTGTGCTGTTTCATTCAGTGCAACCAAAATTCTACTTTTCACATAACAATTCAGCGAGATTGATTTATTTTTTGATCCGGCGGATAAGATGGTTACGTTATTTCGTTCAGTGCGATCAAGGAGAATATCTCAGCGTATCTAGATGCTTGATCAAAATTACCATAGACTTAATGTGCCATAAGACTAAACCGTTTACCCATCTTACCTTCCAAAAAAAACGAAAAAAAAAAAGAAAAGAGAGAAAGGTCCCTAGCCTAGTATTGCCATTAGCCTAGGACTGCCATTAATGGGGGAAGTAGTTATACTCTTGATTTTGTTCCAATCTAATAAGATCTTAATTTCAAAATAGACTAGATTTGTCATTTGTGACCTGAGAATTTTGGTGCGTGGGCCCGGTTTCCGGCGTAATCCACGGATAAAGCCGTTAATACTCACCACGTTAGGGACAATCCAGTAATCACATCGTTTACTTTATTATTATCATTCTCCTTTCCCGAATTTCCTCAGATTTAAAACACAAAATAAGGAAATCTTACTTGCAAAAAAAATTAATTGTTTTCACGAAAAATCGGTGATCGAGAAACAAACTCTTAAAAACCGCTTTTTTCACATTATTTTTATTATTGTATCGTTCTCTCTGCAGTTACACTACACACACTTTCTTATCAATATCTTCACTCTATTTATACCACCAACACATTGCACCAGTCTTTGAGTATTCTCACTTTCCCCAAAAATGAAAACCGCTTTCTTTTTCATCCTCATTACTGCTTTTCTATTCAGAAGTGGTTTTTCTAAACAACCTAACTTCCAAACTCTAGTTGTAAATCCACTCTCATCATCAAAACTACAAACTTCAAACTTAGATGATTTCTCATGGAGCGAGTCACAAACCCTAACAACAACGGAATCAACCACAGAATTATCATCATCAGCAGCAGAGCCTAAATCTATTCTTACACTCAACTTACAACACATAGATTCACTCACTTCAGAGGAAGATGAAACTCATGAATCATTGTTCAAATCAAGATTGCAAAGAGATGAAGCACGTGTCAGCACACTCAAATCCATGGCAGGTAAAGCAAGATCTTCTCATGGTAAAAATGCAACTGCAGGTAGAGGTAACGGTAAAGATTTCAGTGCTTCTATAATCTCAGGACTAGCACAAGGAAGTGGTGAGTATTTTACTAGATTAGGTGTTGGAACACCACCAAGATATGCATATATGGTTCTTGATACTGGTTCTGATATACCATGGATTCAATGCCAACCTTGTAGAAAATGTTATTCACAAACAGATCCAATTTTTAATCCATCCAAATCAAAATCATATGCTGGTGTTACCTGTAATTCACCATTATGTAGAAAGCTTGATGCATCAGGTTGTAATCAGAAGAAATCTTGTCTATATCAAGTATCTTATGGAGATGGTTCATTTACATTTGGAGAGTTAGCTACTGAAACATTTACTTTCAGAGGTACCAAAATACCTAAAATAGCCTTAGGTTGTGGTCATGATAATGAAGGTTTGTTCGTTGGTGCTGCTGGTATTCTAGGACTTGGTCGTGGTAGATTGTCATTTCCAACACAATCTGACCGTAGATTCGGTGGGAAGTTCTCCTATTGTCTTGTTGATCGAACTTCATCAACATCATCTAAACCATCTTCAGTTGTTTTCGGTGAATCGTCTGTTTCTAAATCGGCTGTGTTCACTCGGATGCTTCAAAACCCTAAACTGGACACGTTTTATTACGTGGGTCTACTAGGGATTAGTGTTGGCGGTGTTCGTGTGTCTGGGATTAGATCTTCGTTTTTCAAACTCGATAAAGCTGGGAATGGTGGTGTCATTATTGACTCGGGTACTTCTGTAACTCGGTTAACTCGTCCTGCGTATACCGCCTTAAGGGATGCATTCCGTGTGGGGACTAAAGGTTTGAAATCTGCGCCTGGTTTTTCGCTATTCGACACGTGCTATGATTTGTCAGGACAAAAAGAGGTGAAAGTACCGACTGTTGTTATGCATTTTGGTGGTGGGGCCGACGTATCATTACCGGCTGCGAATTACTTGATACCTGTTGACACTAATGGGGTGTTCTGCTTTGCTTTTGCGGGTACAACTGGTGGGCTATCCATCATTGGGAATATCCAACAACAAGGGATCCGTGTTGTGTTTGATCGAGCTGGGTCTCGAGTTGGATTTTCCCCCCGAGGGTGTGCATGATATGCGCGCATGTATTTATCCAACTACACGCTGGAATGTAATTCCAACAAGAGTGTTGTAAACTATTATATGTATTGTGCTAGCTGATATTTTTAGAAACAGAAAATGTTGGACTAGACTAGAGTTTCTCAAAATGAATTTCTTAATGTTGATTATATTTTGTTTTACTAAAAAGTAGAAATTCGTGCTTCATGTTTTATTTGTTGTGAGGTTTTATCTTGTTTATTATTTTGCAGCGAGTGTAGACTGCGACATAACTTTTAGTTGAGAATTGTATGTTGAGTTCCATTGCCAAGTTTGTGCGAAATTCCAACCTTACCCTATTGTTAAGCAGGTCATTAGAGTCCTCCTTCCTCTCTTTTTTTTCTGAGTATTCAGAAAGCCTCTTCTTGGGAAGATGCTTAGTTACTGTAGTATGTAAATACTATTCTAATTTCTTCGTATATCATTATATGGCATAGACAGGGAACCCTGCGAGGGCTCAGAGAAATCCTAGTCCATCAGAAGTATGTTATATCTGTAGACGGTGAATGCCTGTGGATAGAATCATACAACTGTGTATATAAATGAAGGTTCACCACCTCGTACAAGTATCGTTATTGTCCGAGTTTATATGTTTGGTTTAGGTTCTAAAGGTATTTGAGCATCAGTTTTTGCCTAGGTTTTAAAGTCTGTCACCGAATTGTTCGGCGAATTTGTTCAATACAACTTCTGCGCGGAATAGTAGCTGAGCATGGGATTTTTTTTATTATAAAGTATTCATAATTTATTTAGTTTCCATTCTTTTATCACTAGCTTGAGACTTGAATGGTTTGGTAGTTAAAAACCTTCTTTACTCTTTGCGGATGGAATAAGAGTTGGGAGTGGGAATCTAGTACAATATTTGCTGATGTTGATTGGAAAACAACTGTGACGCAATATGGGTCCTTCATAGAATCCAAAGAAAGCGCTTTAATATGGCGCCGTCAAGATACGACCCTGATACTGGCTGGTACCATTCCAGGCCAAGGACTGCTCAATTATTTGGAGAATGATCTGGCAGAACCGGTTGTTGTCAAGAGAGGTCAGCATAGTTGAAGTTAAGCTGCAGGTAATGTTGGTTTTCCTTTCCCTCATGCTTTATACTTTACCTTCTTTTGCGTTTGAGCTGGAGTCGAGACTTGAGAGGGTCATGATGAAGCTGGAGTTGAGACTTGAGAGGGTCATGATGAATATAGCTGTAAGGGTAAGCATGTGTTTGGCTGTAGAAATGTTAAGTGCACTTGTTATCGCTTCTTCATGTTTGAGGCCTAGCAACAATATGTCATGAACCAAGCTTTCAACCAAGACTAGCAAGCAGTTCAACATTCGCTACTATGTTGCCCCTTAATTCTCAGTGCAGGTTTGGTTTTAAATCATATCTTCACGTTTAATTTGGTCTATTCCTCAGACGATTCTGCAATTGGCTTCTTGTCGGACTTCAAGTAGTATTGATGATTGATGCCCACACAAGTGAATTTGGCAACTTATTCCTCATGCTACAATCTGGGATCTCTGATTAAAATGATCTTTTTTATTACAAAAAGATAGTCTTCTCGACAAGTTGGTAATGAAATGAATTGCAGCATGGAACTAAGCTTTCAAGCACGACTTTGATTACAGCCTTAGCTTTACACATCGATTACGGCCTTAGCTTTACACATCATTTATTTTCCTCACTCATTGTATATGTGCAGCCTTAGTCTTTGTGATCTTTTGGATTCAATTTCGGATTCAGTTTTCTTCTTACTTTTAGATGTAAATTTATATTTTCTTCAAAATATAATTGCTTGATTGAAAAGCAATACTTCCAATATTAGATTTACATAGAAACTGTTTCAAGATATCTTTTTCTCTGCTCGGGAACATTACAACACAGACTCGAACACTGACAGTCTTCTTTACTACTAGGACTAGTAAATTATGCATTCATAGCGTTTCCCTTAACAGTTATAAGGATAATATGTTTACTACTATGCATTTGTACTATATTTTTGTTAAGAAGGCTGCGACTTGGATTAACTGGAAACTCTTTTACGGAAGAAAAAAACAAGATAAACGAGGACAAATTGTTTGAGGATAGAGATCCAACAGTGGACTCCCTCATAATCTTTATAAAGTGAAACCAAACCTACATCTTGCATTTGTACTGCATAGTGCAGCATATGTTGTCTCTGGTTCAATGGTTCTTGCTCCTCCAAACTGGTTTCTGGGCCAGCGATTCTTTGTCAAAGGTGCCATTTGTTCACTAATGTTGGCTAAATTCTTTGCAACCCCACCATGTTACATGAAAGTCCCAGATAACCAGTCAGGTTTAGATTTGAGTGTATATTTTAGATTTGAGTGCACATGAGCTAACAGTCACACTTGCATTTTGTGGGCTGTGCTACCGCCTACCAACTTGCATTCTGGCTGGGGCACAAAGTATCAGTTTCGGACCTTTCGGTAATCTTACATGAAAGGCTTAGAAATGAGGAGAATATATTTCAATCTCACTTTCATGACAAAGGAAAAATCAACTATTACGACAAAATAAAAGATAAAGCAAAACAAAGAAAAGAAAAAAGGATGAAGATAATTTCCATATGATCTTTTACGGTTCGGAAATTTTAGTTTTTATTTCTTCCCACATTATGATTTTGTTCATCTAAAGTTGTCTATTTTGTGGATATGATTTTGTGTGTACTCTTACGGGCGCCAATTTAATCTTTTCATTTGATTGGTGGAGTAGATCACAACTAATTTTGGTATTTAATTTTATGCTGAAATTTTATTAATTCATCACTCAACTAACAGAGTTTTAATTGAGACACCTACACCAGAAGAAATACACAAAACTCTCCTTGACATTGGATATGATAAAGCATCGGGGCCAGATGGATATACAAGTAAGTTCTTTAAAGTTTATTGAGATACGACATGCTCGCAAATCGTAGAATTGGTATAAAATTTCTGTGAGAATGTTGAGTTGGACGATCATTACAACCGTACCAATATAACCTTAATACCAAAAATCTGAACACCCATCTAAGCCAGGTGACTTTAGACCAATTGGACTATGTAACGTAGTCTACAAGATCATTTCAAAATTGCTAGTTGGTAGAATGAGACCAATCTTACAATCCATATTGTTCTGAATTGAGCCATTCATGACAACATAGCGGTGGCAACAGAAATCTTCCATCATATCAGATCATCACCACCTACCCCAAAACCAAAAATTGCACTCAAACTAGACATCCAAAAAGCTTATGACAGTGTCCACTGGGGATTTATTATGCATATCTTCTGTCACTTACTCGATCAATGTCAATGGCTCACCTCAGGGATGCATACATCCAACAAGGGGCCTCCGGCAGGGAGACCCCCTATCACCAATTTTGTTCATAATGTGTGTAGAAATTTTTTCTACTAATCTTGTAAAGATGAAGATCCAAGGAAAACTCAGAGGATTGAGCATATCAACGAAGGTAACGCCGATTCTTCATCTCATGTATGCTGATGACCTGTTGATCACATGCTCGGCGACCAAGGAAACATGTGAAAATCTACAAAACATTCTACAAGCCTACTCAACTTCAGCGGCCAAGAGATAAATAAACAAAAATCTACCATAATCCACCATCCAAACCTCCCACAGACCACCGTACTTAGCTGGCTGATTTTTTCCAAATCTAGACCATACACCACCTGCCCAAATACTTGGGAGTTCAATTCAAAAAAGGCAGAAACTCTTCACCAATTTTTGCACAACTGTTACAGAGATTGGAAAGAAAAGCAAAGGGTTGGATGGCCAAGTGTATTAACCAGGCTGGTAGGCTATTGATTAACACCTCATTTACCAATGGAAAATCACATCATGATGACACAATTTCTACCCGCACATGTGCATACTAAAATTGATAAGATTGCAAGGAACTTCTTTTGGGGTCATGACAAAATACAAGAAAGATGCATACCATTGGTCGAGATAAACTGAACCTACCAGTAAAACAGGGAGGACTTGGAATTCGTGACAACAAGAGACATAACTATGCTCTATTAGGGAAAAGAGTTTGGCAAATACATGCACAACCAAGCACCATCTCCAACAACATGTATAACTCCAAATATCTCCAATAAAGGTCTATCTTGCATGCAGTGGACAAACCGCCAGACTCGGTAAGTGCATCCTAGAAAAACTTACATAAGGTAGCAAAACAAATGAAACTAAATTGTGCGATGCAGATTGGAGACGGCAACAACACACTCATAAAAGATAAATGAATCCTAATTTTTGGTACCGTAACAACCCCAGGAAACTGGGGGGAAAACCAGGTGAGTATGCTCATTTAACCATCTTCTTATTCGTGGAAAATAGAATGTGTGAACCAGATATTCTCAGTAGAGATTTCCAAATCCATCAGAAGCATTCACATACCAAACCCACCACTATCGGATTGTCCGATTTGGCCGCATTCAAAAAACGGACAATGTACGGTCAAAAGTGGTTATGAAATGCTAACCAAAGATGCACAAAGTAATCATCCAAGTTTGCCAGGAAACACTAATGCAGGGTCGCACACTGCAACAAATCGACAAAATATCCTTATGCACAAAAGGATTTGGCAGGCAAACTGCCCAACAAAATCAAATTTTTCTTGTGGAAAGTCACACACGAAGGTTTACCAATATTCGAGGCATTACTGACCAGACACATCATCAATAGTAGCATTTTCCCAAATTGTGGTTTAAAACCATAGCCAACTCAACATTGTTTGTTCGAATGCCAACAGGCACAGGAGACATGGCAGTCCATGGTGGATCATTTAGGTTCAAGTGGAACCAATGACAGATACAACCCATACAACAACGTAACAATCCCACCATATCCTATACCAAATGTTCTTGCCCAATATCTACCTATGCAACACAGAACTCAAGCCACACAACCTCAAAAACGTCTAGGAAACTCGACATACCCTACTGCAATGAGGAGATTTACAGCTCCACGAAATTTCAGAGAATTCATCATGTTTGCACAGGACAGAGAGACGTTCACACTGGGTTGCTTGACAACAGATCTTCGTCTCGCTCCAATCAGGCTAGCATCACACAACAACAACACCAGATCGGACGGATAACGGCAACAACACACATATTCTGGGTTAAATGGATCGTACCACCAAACGAATGTCTAAAAATTAATACAGATGGAGTAAGTAAAGGGACACCAAGTGAAAGACCGGAGATGGACGGAACAGGTTGGATTTGCAGAAATGCACAAGGCGCGATGATTATGGCGATGGAAGCACCGGTCGGATCAACACCATCATTGGTTGCAGAGACATGGGCTTTACTACTGGCAACAAGAATGGCAACCACACAATCCTGAAAGAACATATGGTTTGAATCGGACTCGACTACTTTGCTGAAGCTAGTCGAAAAAGAAGATACACAGACACCATGGATCATTCAAAATATGATATCGGAAGTACACCAACATCTACAACTAATAGGAGAATTCAAACTCAAACATACCTATAGCGAGGAAAATCAGGGAGCAGATGGACTGGAAATTCCGCGATATAAAGACAATTACAACAGGGAAAACAAGGCAACACTTATATATGACAACACTCATGTCCCACTTTTCTAAATGTAATTGTAATGAATGATTCTATGGGGCTTATGTACCCCAGAGAAGTTTCTCTTTAATAAAATTGGCTTTTCTTTCAAAAAGAATAAAATAAAGTAAAATGTAAATGCTCATTACGAAGCGTGTATGAAATGAAGATCTTATCTTTTATTTGACGTAAAATTTTAGTTTTTTTTTGTAACAGTTCTTTTCCCTCAGCACCAACTATGATTTATACACCTCATTAGCCTCATGTTTCTACTTTGTCACCTTTTACTCCACCTATTGATACTTCCTTTAATCAAGGTCGTATTAATGATTCTATCTCTGGAAGTGTTGAATCTAGTGTTTATTGGTCAGCCTCTTGCACATCTATTTCACAGGTTGTATTCACTTCCTCTACAGTAGTGTTTAATACTTCTACTGAGATGAGTTACTCTTTGGATATGTTTATTCATCTTATTTCTGACAATGTTATCATGAGCAATTCAATTGTTGAAGATTGTTTGGACAGAGCAGTTGTTCTTGAACCAACTCGTTTGCAACTTTACCACCAGAACCTTTGGTTACTGATGAAGAATTTGAAAAAGAAGTTAATCTCATGATGGTGAACTCTATGGACCCTATAGATGCCGAGCCTTCTTCAACTCATGACCTTGTAAGTCTTTCTTGATCCTTAATCTTTCTTTCCTTGTTATTTTTTTTTGAGCTTCCTTTATATTAAAATCACGAAGTTTCTTAGCTGGAATATGAATGGATGTTGTTCTGATAAAAAATGCTTGCATTTGCTAAATATCTTTAAAAGGAATAATCCTGGTGTGATTTGCCTAATTGAAACAATGGTTGACATTGATACTGTGAATAAATACACACATCATCTTCCGTGTGACCTTTGGTTCATAGTGCCTTCAGTGGGAAAATATTGTGGATTAGCTTCAAGTTACTTTGAGAAGTCAAATATAACATTTATTAATAGTTCTCTTAATATGATTCATATTATGTGTGATATAACACCTGCGATTAAGAGTTTTTTTGTTTCTTTTGTATATGGTGCCTTAAATATCATTGGCATGAGAAATCAATGGAATTTTCTTGGTCAAATGAATGAAAATAACATGCATCCTTGGTTATTACTGGGTGATTTTAACTTTATTCTTCAAGACTCTGAGAAACAAGGGGGAAACCCGGCAAATTCTTTTCCTCCCAATTTTATTAGAGATAAACTACTAGACATGAAGATGAATGACGCTTATACTTTTAGAAATCCCTTTACTTGGTGTAATAGGAGATTCAAGAATCATTTTGAACTGATTTTTGAAAAAATAGATAGGGGGTTTGTGAATGATGAATGGTTTTCGGTCCTTCCACATACTCGTATTACTAATCTTGCTAGAATCTTTTCGGATTATAGTCCCATTTTGTTGAACCACTTTCATCATGAACCAAGTCTGTTTAGGCCATAAAAATACTTCAAATGACGGCAATTAAATCCTGAATTTAAAAGTGTTCTTAGTAATTTATGGAGAAAAAGGGTTAATTAAATGGTTCTCCTTGCTTTGTTATGGTAGGGAAGCTTAAGAATCTGAAGCATGATCTTATTATTTGGAAGGTTAATTCTTTTGGGCATATGAAAACTAAAATTGGTAGATTAAATTCTGAAATTGAGAAATTGCAAGCTGTTCCTTTCACTCCTGTTATTGGTTGTTATATTCTGAATTACTTTAAACAGTTGGACTATTGGTATGAAACAGAAAGCTAAGAATGATTACTTCACTCATTATATCAAGAACACTTACTTCCTTCATAACTCTGTGAAACTTAGGAATATGTATAATACCATTCATACTATTAAGGATGATCAATAAAATTGATTAGAAAACATAGATCAAGTTGTTTCTCACATTTCCAATTACTTTAAAAATATTTATACTTCGTCTAATTCGAGTAATTCTGAAAAACATGGATCCTTGGAAATCTCCGGGACCTGATGGCTATCCGGATGGATTTTTCATAGATAACTGGGATGAAGTCTCTGATGAGGTCATTTTTCAAGCTCAAAACTTCTTTAAAACAAAATTTCTTCTTAAACAGTTGAATCATTCTTTTATATCTTTAATACCTAAAGTTAGTAATCCTTCAACACCCCATGATTTCAGACCTATCAGTTTGTCTAACACTGTTTACAAAATCATTTCCAAAATCTTAACTAATCGTCTTAAACCATTGATAGATTCTCTTATTTCGCCTTTTCAGTCTACTTTTATAGCCAATAGACAAATCCATGATAATATTATTATTAGTCATGAGATTCTTCATTCCTTAAAAAAAAAAAAAAAAAAAAAAAAAAAAAAAACTAAAAATGGTTTCATGGCCATTAAGCTCGATCTCTCTAAAGCTTTTGATAGACTAGAATGGTCTTTTATAATTGTTGTTTTACTAAAACTTGGTTTCTCTGAGGACTAGTGTCAAATGATTTTTCAATTACTCAGTCTTAGTAAATGGTTCTCCGGGTGATATTTTCTTTCCTTCTAGAGGAATTAGACTGGGAGATTGTGTATCACCTTATATTTTTATAATTTGTATGGAAGTTCTATCCCAACTTCTTTTACAAGATGAATCCGATGGTGTAATTCAAGGTTTTAATATTAGAAAAAATAGTCCTTCAATCTCTCATTTATTCTTTGCTGATGACTGCATGCTTTTTTTTTTCCAAAAGCTTCTTTATCTTATGCTAGAAATCTAATGAAAGTTATTAATGTTTTTGCCAAAGCTTCTGGTCAAGATATAAATTTTGAAAAATCAGGATTGTTTACTAATGAAAAAATGCATCATAAACACATAAAACTTCTGTCTATGACTCTTAATATGTAGGTATTAAGTAACTCTGAAAAATATTTAGGTACACCTCTTTTTAACAACAGAGATAAATCTAAATATTTTCAGTTCATATAGAGAGATTATACTCTAGGCTAAGTTCTTGTAAAAGATCAAAGCTTAATGGAATGGGTAGAACTGTTGTTCCTAAACATGTTCTATCCAGTTTATTTGTTTATCACATGTCATGTTTTCCTCTACCTAAAAAGATAACCTCTAACATTGATTCTATTCAAAGGACTTTTTGGTGGTAGAAAAAAGATCCTAGGCATGCTGCTTACTTCAGATCGTGGGGATATATTGGTAAGTCTAAGCAAAGTGGAGGTCTTGGGATTATGAATTCTTATGCTATAAACAGAGTCTTTATTGCTAAACTAGGTTGGAGAATTTTACAGAAACATGATTATCTAGTGTCGAAATTTCTGAAGGACAAGTATTTCCCAAATCAGAATTTACTATAAATTGATAAAGCTGCAGATTCAAGTTCTTGGATTTGGCGGGGTATTGTCAATAGTTTAGTATTCTTTAGAGCTAATATAGTCAGTAAAATAAATGATGAGATTTCTACAAAAAATTTGATCTTCTAAATATATTCCTTTTGATACGTCACCACCTATTCCGAATAAGCCTAATTATGAAGATTATGTTTATGTTAATGATCTTATTGATGACCAAAACAATTGCTGGAATATTAACTTGTAGAATTAATTATTTTCTCATGATGAAGTCAGTAAAATTAGAGCTATTAGGTTAAATCTTCAACAAAGTGATAAAATAATGTGGGCTCATACGAAGAATGGTAGGTTTTCAATAAAATATGCTTATATGGTTTATATGAATGATTGTAGTACTGCACCTGAAGGTTCTTTTTGGAGGAAAGTTTGGTCGTTGGATTGTTCGCCTAAGATTAAGTTCTTTATTTGGAAAGTTTTCGCTCAAATGCTGCCAGTGAATGCTTTACTTAAATTTTATAAACATTCTATAAATTGTAACTGCCCTCTATGCAAGAATGCAGTGGAATCGGCTTTTCATATATTCTTTCAGTGCCATATTGCTTTACATATTTGGTTTGGTATTTCTCTTCAACATTTAGTTCATGGTAATTTACATCATATTGAATACATCTTTCTATATTGGTTTGATACCTCTTTAGGTGAAACCCTTTTTGTTGTTGGTTGGCCAATTGTGGGTGCTATAATTATGTGGTGCATTTGGAAATTTAGGTGTGATGTGATATTTAGAAGTACCTTGGTTAATTTAGATAAGGTTATTCTTGAAAGTAGAAGAATGTTAAACACTTACATTGCTCCTCCAATACATGTTCGTGTCGTTAAGAATAAAATGAAGATTTCCATTGATACAGTGGATAATATTATGTTTATTGATGGCTACTTCAAAAAAATTTAATATGGGTTTGCGTATAATTTGGTGTGATAATGCAGGTAGAATAAAAGGTTCGCGTGCTGACTTTGGACTGATTTCTGATGCGGTTGGAGCTGAGGCGTCTTCTCTTTTTTTAGTTGTCAATTGGGTGCGAGAGATGAACCCGTCCAAGATGCTTTTTGTCAGTGATTGTCTCCATTTAGTTGATTATATTCAAGGAGACTGTGTTAATGTCAGTTGGGTAAGTAGTGATCTTCTAGATGACTGTAGGTGTGTGTTTACTAGTAATCAGACTTTTAATGTTGTATATGTTAAGTGTGTCAATAATCATCTAGTTGATCCTTGCATGTCGGGATAGAAAATTATGTATTAAGAACAAATGAGTTTCCTTTCCTCCTTTTTTGGATTCTCTTGTAAGGAAGGAATCTTTGGTAGATGTTTGTAACTTTCTTCTAAGTTAATGTATGGTGTGTTTCTCAGCAAAATAAATAAATAAAATAAAAAAAAATGAGTGACACTAAATTTGTGCACCCTTAGAAAAAACGAGGTGCTCATTACGGATCTTTCTATTCGATTATTTTTCTTTTCAGGTGATTTAAATTTTTATGTTAGTCTTTATATTTTTGTTTTATAAAATTATGTTAAAAAGTAAAAACATACGATTTACTAAATCTTCATTTATCTCGTGTTTTTTTATATCCCCATAGTTTCTTAGGATCCGTAATCTGATTCTTCTGGATATTGATTATGAAAATTAAATTGACACGATGATTCAGATGAAGAAGAAGAAATTGATCATCCCGAAGAAACTTAAATAATTTACCATCCCTTTCACCGGTCAAAAGTTTCAATTCTGGTTGTTGAGAAACAAGAATTTATAATAAACTCGTCGATGTATATGTTTGACTCACAATTTATTTTGGATAAATGTGTTTCGCATGGTCATGGTTTGGGTGTTCTGGCATTCAGCACTCTTGGGGAGCTTAGTGGCTTTTTTAAGAGGTTGAAGATTTCCTAGTTAATAATGATGCTAGTAGTGGTGTAGGTAGCTTTATTTTTCATAAACTAGGTGTTGTTATTCAAAAGGGAGTTGGTGCCCAGCTTGTTGCTACGTTACCAACCAAATCTCTATACGAACCATAATTTTTCTATTATTGGGTTTAAATACAATAAATTATAGATAAACATTTTTCAGAAAGGGGTTGGTGCCCAGCTTGTAGCTCGGTTGCCAACTAAAAGTGTAAAAACTTAATTATTATTTATTTTTTCCACTTATGATTATTGACAATAATATAATTTTTTTCATAAATAAAATAAAATTATGAAAAAAATAAAATAAAAATAATAAACCACCTCAGAGGGCCTTTAATAATAATAATAATAATAATAATAAAAAGAGGAATTGCTTGGTTAGTTATGATGCCAACCATAAGATTGGTGGTTCTCTCTTTCATAGGCTAGGTATTGCTATTCAAAAAGGTGTGGGAGCGCATATTGTTGCTAGACTCCCATCCAACCTTGTGTAAATACTTTTCAGTTTTTTTTTTAATTTTATTATTATTATTAATATTTTTTAATTTTTTAATTTTTAATTTTTATTATTTAAATAATGAAATCAATCTCAATACTTTATATTATTGGATAACGATTATTACATGAAACTAGTTGGAACCCTAACAAGCTAAGCTCCAACACGGTAAAACCATGCATTTCGAAATTGTTATTTCAATTTTTATACTTTTTTATTTTTTATTATTATTTCAGTTTTTATACTTTTTTATTTTTTATTATTATTTCAGTTTTTATTATTCATGCATGGATAAAACCATGCATTTTGAAATCTCACCCTGCTGAAGTAATTACAGGACCCCTCGATGGAAATGCGGCTGATTTCTCATTCATGGTATCGAAAAGCCCCAACACGATGTTGGAACATCCTCATCTATTGGTAACTCTGAACTTAGCTATACCTTTGTTAACAATGACCAGGATTTTCTCATTATGGAGTTACTAGATATGATTTTGCAAAAGCAAATCACTACAATTACAAGTATTCCTCCACAATGTCGTTTACATTTTTCACGAGCCCTTAAACACGCTCTGGACAATGTGATTGCTAAACCTACGAATATAGATGTATGGTTGAAATTGCTTCTCCTCGTATGCACTTTGAACCTATACATCCCAAAGTGTTCCACAGAAGAACGTTCTGGCACGAGAAAGAAACTTCAGATGGCGTCTATAAATCAAGCACTGATAAAGTGGTATGAACCAAACGTATGCTTTAACTTGGCCCAAAATCTACTTGGTCTCTCCAAGCCAGCACCCATCCACAAGCCAAATAACAATACGAAGAAAGACAATAATCTACAGGCTTATAGACGGAAGATTAGTAATGGTCACTACTCGGCGGCTATTTGTATTCTGCAGTCTAATGGAGTTGCTCCTGCCAACTCTGCCACTCTGCAAGAACTTCAATACAAGCATCCTGAAGCACCACTCCCTGCTATTCCCACAGATTGCATCCCAGTAGCTGCTTTATCGGTCGATGCTATGTCGGTTTTATCTGCTATACGTAGTTTCCCTAAAGGAACTTCGTGCGGGAGAGACGGCCTCAGAGCTCAGCATCTTTTAGATGTCATGAGCGGCCCTGCTGCAGCTATTGCCGAGGACGTATTACAGTTAATAGCCGATGTTGTTAACTTATGGCTAGATGGAAAATGCCCTTCTATACTTGGCAAATATGTTGCGAGCGCTCCATTGACACCATTTCTCAAACCCGGTGGAGGCATAAGACCAATTGCCGTAGGAACTATATGGTGTAGGTTATGCTCCAAACTCGCCGCTACTTCAGTATGCAAGGACATGACATCTTATTTTGGAACACACCAATTTGGTGTCGGCATAACGTGTGGTGGTGAAAGCATTAAGCACGCTGCCAACAAATTACTGGAGCTCTAGGGCAGTGATCCAACCATGACTATGTTGCGACTTCTCCAATGCTTTCAATTTAGTCGGTATGACTACTCTTATCAAGGAAGTACGATCTCACTTCCCCATCATATCAAGATGGGTCGAATTTTTTTATTCAACACCAGCCAGGTTATACTGCAACAACTTTTCCCTATCTTCGGCTCAAGGAGTCCAACAGGAAGACCCCCTTGGCCCTCTTTTATTTGCCCTGACCTTATATCCACTCGTGGAGAAGATTTCTTCACAATGTTCTCTAGCCTTCCATGCGTGGTATCTCGACGACGGAACCATCGCAGGCGACACCTTAGAGGTTGCTAAAGCATTGCATATCTTACAGGATGAAGTGTTAGAGCACTGCTTGGTCGAACTCGCATGCGTTGCTATCTCAAGCATGTTTTTCAATGTTAGTGATCAAAACTATAAGTCTTGATTTCTATTCTACTATATCTAAGTCTCGGACTAGGATAGAAAGTGTAGTTGAGCTCAAGAACTCCATGGTGATCATCATACAAGACGAAGAACTACTCAAGGAACTGGTGGAACTTCATCGACTAAAAGGTATGTGGAGACTTGAACCTATCTATCACTCAAAAGTCTATCTACTCTATCTCCTATCTTGAGACAAAAGTCATTTTGCTATGTAGATTTTGATTATACACATTTGCTATTTCGAGCCGAGTTTATTTCGGTTATCTATTTCTCGAAATATGTGTTGGTAAGCTTTCGCTTTGTCCAAGTTCATCTTTACCTAGTGAGGAAAGTCATGTTATGTTTCAATCACTTGAAAATGGCTTTGACGAAAAATAGTTTGTGAATAACAACTATATAACGTCCTCTAAGAATGTTTCAATGATTGAAATGAGAGTTTAGATTATATAACCAATGTTGGATATAAGCATTGTGTGGAAACACATACATGTATAAGTTCTTATTCCTTGAACCAAAATATGCGTACTTTGTTGATCAGGAAACCGGAACAGAGTCCGCGAATCCAGTCCGTGAACTGTCGGAGGTTCTCTTCCCGAGAAAACCGGCTGGAGTTTACAAACTCATTCCGGGTACTTAAATCCGCGTACCTGGTCCGCGTACATAAGATGGTTATTTATAAAACGATTATTCGTGAACTTATACTTATATTAACTAAGGAATGCAAGTTTGCAAACCGTGGCTATAAAGTTCATGAATCGATTCGAGTGAATCAAATCGTTTTTGCTTCAATTGTGTCTTGTATACTTATATAAGATCTAAGCAATTGAACAACTCTCTAACTAGTTCATTTGAGTCATTTGAACTAGTTATGGTTAAGAAGAATATGGTTGATATGAAAGTTCTCATATGGATAACCATTTGGTTAACTACTGTTGAACCAACGAATGTACATGTTTGGGTACGGTTACACAAACCTAAAATGTGCATTTCCTTTGTGTGTAAAAATCTAAGTTTTCGATCTAACAGTTGAAAGATATTAGCTTGAATCTAATCAGGTTTTCATCTAACGGTGAATATTGAATGATTTGTTACTAAGCTAACATTGATTGCAAACCCTGATTTGAAAGACTATATAAAGGAGAACTCTAGCAACTGGGAAACATAATCCGTAAACCTCCTGTGTGATACTAGTTGTATAAACTAGAGTCGATCTCCTTTAATCTTAGTTTTCTACCGAGACCCTGTAGGTTAATGACTTGAAGACTTCATTGGTATTGTGAAGCCAGACCGATACTACTTTCTTGTAGTTGTGTGATCTGATCTTGATGATTCTATCATATTGAGTACAATCGTAACGATTGGCTTGAGATTGATATCTCCGATAGGAAAGATATAAAAGTAATCACAAACATCTTCGTCTCATTGTTTGTGATTCCACAATATCTTCTTTCGCCGCGTCGATTAAGATTATTGTGAGGTGATTGATAATACTGAGCTGTTCTTTGGGAATATAAGTCTGGTTTAACAATTGGTTCCTGTTCACCTTGATTTATCGAAAGACGGAACAAAACTCGTAGGTATTTCTTTGGGAGACAGATTTATCTATTGCCGTAGACTTTTCTGTGTGATACAAATTTGTTTATTAAAGTATTCGACTTTGGGTCGTAGCAACTCTTAGTTGTGGGTGAGATCAGCTAAGGGAATCAAGTACGTAGCATCCTACTGGGATCAGAGACGTAGGAGCATAACTGTACCTTGGATCAGTGTGAGATTGATTGGGGTTCAACTACAGTACAGACCGAAGTTAGTTTGTAGTATGCTAGTGTCTGTAGAGGCTTAATACCGTGTGTGTTAAATCTAGACTAGGTCCCAGGGTTTTATTGCATTTGCAGTTTCCTCGTTAACAAAACTTCTGGTATTTGTGTTATTTATTTTCCGCATTATATTTTGTTATATGATTGAAATATCACAGGTGGTGCGTTTGAATCAATCAATTAGAAAATCCAACCTTTGGTTGTTGATTTACATTGATTGATACTTGAACATTGGTCTTTGGTACTGTTCAAGTGATTTCTCTTGTATTCAATTAGACTCACAGATTTCTATTTGCTTGAGTAAGTATTGAATCGAGAAAGAGAGATATAACTCTTTGATATGCTTTATTAATATTGAGTCTAGTTGATTCTCTTGAAAGTATATTAGAGTTAGTCCATACAGATTTCCAATCGAAATATTGGGTGTGGTTGTTGTACCCCCGCATTTTCATGAAGGACCAAGTAGAGGGTCGTACCTGAACGTGTATAAAACCGAACTATTATTGCATGTTCATGACCCGAGGAGAGATGTTTCTGGAGTATTTACTGATCAGATTGGCAAGAAAGTTGTTGGAGTGAAGTTACTGGGAGGGCATGTGAGCCTTGACATGCAGTTTTGCAGTGACTTACTGCTGGCCAGAGTTGAGAAAACTACACAACTCATGACCAAAATACACAAGATCCAAGACCCTCAGAGTGAGCTCCTTATTTTGAACAACTGCAACGGGGTATCTATGCTATATTTTACATTACGAACCACCTGCCCCTTGGCTACACAATCTGCAGCGTCAGTTTTTGACGCACGTCTCCTGCAATAGTTGCGGCAGATAGTTGTTGGCGATGGAGCAGGATTTTGTTTGCTTCAGCAACGCATTGCGACTTTACCAATCAAACATGGTGGTTTAGGGATACTTACAATGGACGATACAGGAAAGTATTGTTATCTCGCCTCCTGTGCTCAGATGTATCATCTACAGAATGATATCCTGTCTTGTTCTACGGCTTTGGAATCGCGGCAGCGCTATCAACATGCTTTACAGGAATATGCACATGCATGTGGTGTATCACTTCCAAACTTCAGTATCAACGATATCGCCCCTCAGTATATGAAATCTCTGGCGACTAAGTACTTTGGTGCTGTCAAGGAAAGGATACCCACACAGTACTCGCTAACGGAACGTGACTTGTTCTTATGGAAAAGCAATAGAACCCCACATACAATGGACTTTCTCAAGGCCATTCCGATTTCCGGTCTCAACCAGGCTGTTAGTCCTCAGCAGTTCCGTGTTGTACGTATGTACCGCCTCGACATCCCTCTCTTTGACAATGATGTTTTATGCTCTTGCTGTGACAGGTCCATGGATGTCTTTGGCGACCATGCTTTGCATTGCGCAAAGTATGTTGGGCCTAAATTTCGTCACGATCTCGCTAGAGATGTCTTGGCAGACATGTGTTATAAAGCCGGAGTACCCGCTAGGAAAGAAGTCTCTTTAGGCTTCCTTTCCAACACCAACCAAGATTTAAAGCCGGCTGATATCCTTGTATTCAATTGGGAAGATGGGAAAGACGTGTGTTTAGACGTTACCGATTTTTCTCCCTTCACAAGTGCCAGAACATGCAATTTCACCCCAGGGCATGCCATCTCCACTGCAGTAACACGAAAGTGCAACAAATACCTTGACAAGTGCACTACACATGGACACGGGTTTGGTGTTTTTTCCTTTTCTACTCTAGGCGAGTTAGGTGCAGACACAATTACATTTCTGAAACGATTGACGAACTGCTTTGTTATCCACGATGCTAACCACAAGATAGGTGGTTCTCTCTTTCATAGGCTAGAAATTGTTATTCAAAAAGGTGTTGGCGCCTGGCTTGTTGCTCGGTTACCTTCTACCGCTTTGTAAGAATTCTCTATTTTCTAATAAAATTCCCCTGGTGGCTCTATAAAAAAATATTATTTAAAAAAAAAAGAGATTTGGTATGCGTAAGACGTTACAAATTGCTTCTATAAATCAGGCATTAGCTAAATGGCGTGAGACATATGGTTGTTCTTCCTTAATTATGGATCTTTTGGCAGAGCATGATAATTCTACTAAGCAGAGAGTTTTCACTCCTAAAGATAACCAAGTAGATATCAATCTTAGACTGTGTAAAAGGAAGTTAAGCCAGGGTTCATATACTGATGTTATTAGGGTGCTTACTTCAAATGATGTGGCTCCCTTCTCTGATAAGACTTTGGCAGATTTGAAGTTTAAATATCCTTTCGCACCGCTGCCTATTTTTTCCTGCTGCATCTAATGAGGTTGTTGCTGCAAATGTTAGCGCAAATATTGTTCTCAGCTGGATTAGAAGTTTTCCCAAGGGTACTTCAGTGGCAGAGACAGACTCCATGCTCAACATTTTCTTGATGCACTTAGTGTGCCTGCTGTAGCTGTTGCTGATGATATGCTAGGTTTCATCACTACTATTGTTAATCTCCTTTTAGTTGGTAACTGCCCTCCTCAACTTGGTATATTTATCGCTAGTGCCCCTCTCACACCTTTTCTTAAACCCAGAGGTGGGATTCAACCTATCGCTATCGGTACTAGATGGAGAAGGTTAGTCTCTAAAGTCGTTGCATTTACTGTAAGTAAGGACATGACAAGTTATTTGAAATGTTTCCAATTCGGTGTTGGTGTACCATGTGGAGGCGAAGCTATTTTACACTCTGTAAACCATATATTAGATGAGAAACATAATTTGAGTACAATGTCTATGCTTTTGTTCGATTTCAGAAATGCTTTTAGTCTAGTAGACAGATCATCCATGTTGGGTGCAGTGCGTCTTAAATATCCTAGTCTATATATATGGGTTTAATTTTGTTATGCTTCGCCTGCAAAGTTGTATTATAGATTTTCCACTTCGTCTTCTGCACAGGGTGTACAACAAGGAAACCCTTTGGGTCCCCTCCTTTCTGATTTGACGCTGCATCCCATTGTGTTGAAAATCTCTCAGCAATGCAAGCTCGACTTGCAGGATTGGTACTTAGATGATGGTAGCATCATAGGAGATACAATGATGGTCTCTAAGGCTTTTCACATCATCGAGAGTGAAGGTGTTGTTGTTGGGCTTGACCTAAACTTTCAGAAAACGGAACTTTTTTGGCCGTCTTTTGATGAGAGGAGTACTCAGGTTGGTGTTTTTCCAGCTGACATTGGAAGACCATCTGTGGGGGTTAAACTTCTTGGCGGTCCTGTAAGTTTGGATACTTCTTCTTGCAGTCAGCTTGTTCTTGACAAGGTGCACAAGACTACTCAGTTAATGGATGTTGTTCATCAGCTACATGATCCACAGAGTGAATTTTTGCTGCTTCGAAATTGTGCAAGTGTTTCTAAACTTTACTTTAGTTTGCGTACTACTGCTCCTTGTTATGTGCAAGATGCTCAAGCTGTTTTTAACACATATTTATCCAAATACATGAGGGAATTGGTGACTGGTAATGGTCCAGGTTATGGTTTGTTACAACATAGGATTGTCTTTTTTCCCATACGAGATGGTGGCCTAGGAATTTATTCTATGTTCGATATTATGCAATATTGTCTTGTTCACAGACCTTACACCTGCAGGAGAATATACTATAAGGTTCAGACTTTCCGGTAAAAGGTTTAGCATATCAAACTACTTTTGACAATTTCCTTCAAGTTATTGGTATTACAACGTCACAGTGTTGCAATCTCATTACTGCACCCCATCCTATACATTCTTTGGCAGTTCGGTACTTTGCAGGTGTGACTAAGAAAATGTTGTCTCTTTTCAATATGTCAAAGCGAGATTTAGCATTATAGCAATGTAATAAAACTCCACATGCACAGGATTATCTTCTTGCTATTCCAGCAGATGGACTTGGACAGAAAATTGGGCCACGTCAGTTTTGTGCAGTTCTTGGTTATAGACTTGGTATTCCTTTGTTTGTTGTTAATAGTTCCTGTCTTTGTTGCAATAAGGATATGGATGTATATGGTGATCATGCACTTCATTGTGCTAGTGAAGTTGGTATTAAGATCTTGTTAGAGATACCTTTGTGGATATTTGTTATCCTGCGTGTATGCCTTCTAGAGTTGAAGCGGCTTTGGGGTTCCTTTCTCATGATGGTGGCGATGCTAGGCCAGCTGACATCTTGGTTTACAGTTAGGAGGAAGGACGCGATACATGTTTGTTAGAGCATAGATCGGTTGAACCCACCAAGCGTTGGTATGTCAAGTTTGGTTGTCATATTTTAGTGAGCCAAAATTCATTTAAGAGTCGCTTGATTATGTACTAGAGTCAATTTCGTATAGGTTAGATAGTATTAGGATATGAGACATTACAAGTATTGTGAAGACTTGAAGAATTGAAGAAGTAAGGAGCTACAACGACAACATCATCCTTCCACTTGAGGTTAGTAATATTTGACTTGAACCGTTTCATTCCCTAACGTATCTTTCAAGTTGTGCATATTGAAAACAAAACTGCGAAGCATGAATGATTATACTCTAGTTAGACATAGTATTAAGGAATACAATACGAGGTTTATTGCTTAACCATTAAACTTTGTAGATAAGACATCGACATAATCGTTTGAATGCTAGTGTGACTATGCACAATACTCACATGGAGGTAGAACCGAAACTTGTTTTGGTAGAACCGTTAAACCCATGATTTGTGATTGAGGGTTCTTGATCAATCACATGGTTCTTGAAAGTCAGATGAACCAATTCTAAACTTGTTTGGAAGTGTGGCAAATCGATTTCAAGATTGTAAGTATGAAAGAGGACTTACAAAGTAAAGATGTCGACATACTTTGAAAATATGCAGTAACGCTTATCTTTAATTGTTCAAAGTTATTCCTTAATAGCTAAAGGAAGAAAAATCCCGGATCGAATAAAATAAATTGAGAATCTTTTATTTAAGGTTTTTAATTTTATTTTTGGAAAATGAAAATTAGTAATGTGCATTTGCTAGTTGGAGATTTTCTAAGACAATTTCAGTCATTATTTTGGACAAAGCATTTCCAGGAATTATGGAAACCGAATATTGAATATATTGCCTATCTTGAGAATATTTTCGGTTTTGGAAATTCCTTGGTGTCCAAACTTCCTTGGTCTATAAATATTACAGTTTTCATTTGGAGCAAACTAATCCTCGTACAACAAGAACTATCTCAGTTATGCTGCTACTGGTGAAGCCTCCTATTCGAAGAGGAGTGTAACCTGATTAGGCGAAATCTCTTACGGCCGCTCAGTTTAAAGTATTCTTTGGGATTGAGAAGCTCTATTAGTACCGCTGGTGGGAAACTAGATAATTGCGGTTTATCTTTTGTTTCGATTGATTTGATTGACTAACGGTGGTTGAAATTTGATTGCACCTAGTTTATTTATGCTTGAGAATCTTCCCTTCTGATATAAGATTCACTCAAACTAGATCGAAGTTTCGACGGGGATATTTAGACTGTTTGTAGATCTAAAGACGTCTTGTGATAATCCATTGTTAACAGACTCCATTCTGTGCGTGATTGATCACAAGAGATTCAAGTTTATTGTGTGCAGGTGTTTATTGAAGATTTAAGAAGATTTGAAGACAAAGAAGACTTTGAAGATTTCTGATCTGAGATTCATAATATTTGGTGTGCACAATAATTGTTTCGGTAAAAGAGGATCCAACTATAATCGGTTTATCCTTGTGGTAGATTAGATTTATTAGTTGTGTAGATCGGCATCAATACAATTATTTGTGATTAAAAGTATTGATTGCAAAATCTTAACAATTACTTCGGTAGTTGATAATAAGATAGATCTAAGAACCTGACGAAGGAGTTTATTGAGATAAACAGAAGAGCCTTTGTCAAACTCACATCACTTGGTTGAAAAGAGTTGATACCAAACAAATTTGTTGTTCCTTTACTGTTTGGAATACGAACCAAAGGAATTGTTCCAAGTACGTGACTTATTACAGGTCGGAGGCGTGGGAATACGGACAGAACTAGGTGAACTATAGGTTTAGTTGCTTGGTCTCAACTATACGAAGTTGGTTTGATTTTGTATAGCGGCTTAATCCTGAGAGTATTCAATTCTGGACAAGGTCCCGGGGTTTTTCTGCCTTTGCGGTTTCCTCGTTAAAAAAATCTTGTTGTGTCATTTACTTTTATTTTTCGCAGTTATAATTGTTGTTACTATAATTTAAAGTAAATTACACAAACGTTAATTCCTATTTACTTGATAAGCAGTCCTATTGTGTTTGGTTAAGTCTAAACCCTTTATCAAGTAAACATACTTCGTTGTTGTATTTTATCGATCTCGTATCCATAGACGATCATGCGAAGTGTGAACCGATTTTTTGTATTGTCTCGACTCAGTCCATAGACAATCACTTTCGGATAAAGGATTTATAGGTGGAAAAGTTTTTGATTGAGGTATATTTGGGTACCCTCGTCTTTTCAATGTTTTGATGTGACGGGTGTTTCCCCTTTCACCGGGGGTGGTGTGCAAGCTTTTGTACCGGGTCTCGCGTTGGCTAAAGTCGTTGAACGCAAGAAGGTTAAGTACCTTGATACATGTAGATCCAGTGGTTATAATTTTGGTACCTTAGATTTTACCACCTTAGGTGAGCTTGGTATTAAGACTATCGAATTTTTGAAACGATTGAAGAACTACATAGCTAGACATGATGTAAATATTGATGTCCGTAATTTTCTTTTTGTTAGAATTGGTTTACCTATTCAAAATGGCGCAACTTGTTGCTAGGCTCTCATCTAGTTTTTTGTAAAAACAAAAAAATAAAGAAAATAATAATTAAAAAAAAAATAATAATAATAAAAAAGAGTTTGATTTATAACCAAAAATAAAAACCACCAGCAGTACTATTGTAAATTTGGACATATAAAGAGTGTTATAGTGTGTACCCCGGTTATTGGAAGTGTACGGATTTGGACTCATGTTAAATTTATTAAAGTATATATATAAGAAAAATTGAATTTAGTATCTAATGAAAAAGAATTTATTCAAAACATGAAAATCTTGTTTTATTATATTATAAGTCATTTTTTTTTAAAAAAATTGAATTGTCCCTGAAATAAAACAAGCCTACTTAATTAGCTTCTGATACATGAAATAGTTTTTAATTAAATTTTAACTTATATACTAAAAATTTTACACCATTATATTTTTTTCTCTTATTTTTTTTAAATATAATAAATTGCATCCAATGTATGTTTTTTTTCTTATTTCTTCTAGAAAAAATAAAATAGTAAAAACTTTCTTAGTTATTCCCTCTTTATGCCCCAAATTTAATCTTGGACCAGTTTCGAATAGAAATTTCCTCGCAGCTCTTCAAGATATTGGATCAATCGCTTTTTGAAATCGTTGTAATTTTTAGGATAATCGATACAGAGCTTTCTCATGGCAGCTTAAAAAAAGTCGCAAGATGATTTCTTATTTTATGATCATTAATCCATTTATTTATCAATATTCGAGCAGTTCAATTCACCACAATCAAGTGGTGGTGGTTGTGATTTGTGACTAATAATGAGGTTTTGTTATATTCAATTGTCAAATATTACAACAAATGTTTTAAATTTCATATCAATTAAATTTCTACAGATAAACTCTTTCAGGATAGATGCTTGGAAAATTTTGTCATTACTAGACCAGCTCGGCAAAAAGGTGGTACTCTATAGTCTAAAGTTTGTGAAGCTATAACTTTTTTAATTTTCCGTGAAATATTACTATGTTAGGTAAAGTTCTCATATCATCAGCTTAGCTATTGAAGAAGATTTATTATTCATACAATCATTATCAAATTTGTGCACATCTCTAGGTGCAAGTTTGAAAGATTAGTACAGTGTAATTCCTTGTTCCGTAAGAAAATATTTTCTAATATAAAGTTGTTTTTTTTTCTCGATAATATGAATTTTATTATAGCTCAAAAACCATCAAAGAGATTACAAAAGACCTGTGCCCCAAAGACCATTCACTGGAGGTTGCCTTTGTATAAACAAAAACCACCACTACAAATACCAAAATCTAACAGGTGACTTATCTGACATTAAAATTGGAATGCATAAGAAAACTCTCCTTTCACCTATAAAAAAAGGCTTACTCCCACTTAGCTAAACTGTTAACAGAAAAATTGACATGCTTTATATAACTATGTATAAAAGAGAAACTCAATCAATTGGAATACACCTTATTCCACCCTGTAATTGCAAACCAAAGCAATATGAAGTAAAAGTTGTCAGGACTTCCTTAGAATCAGATCTACTGCATAGTTCAAGCATATTTGTTGATGAGTCTCTTTATAGCAAGCTAGTAGTAGGTTTCAGTTCAGATTATTCTCCTCACACCTCCATTTGGAAGCAATTAATCCCTCCAAAATTAACTTCTTGGTTTGGTGTGCAATCCCTTCAAAAATCAACTTCTTGGTTTGGTGTTTAAATCATGGCAAGTTGAATAAATTGATATGTTACAACGCATAGGTGTCATGTTATATAACTTTTGTGTTTGTGTCTTGATATTATTGATTGCTCAAAAGATTTGGTATATATTTTTTCCTAGCTATTGTTGGGTATGGGTGGTTCCTATTTTCATTGAAAATGTCGGCTCATTGTTGGCATCATTCGCATTTCTCCAGTTGTGGATTTTTTTTAGGGAAAAATCCCTTATGCAGTTGTTTGGAGTATCTAGAGAGAACGCAAATGTCGAATTTTTGAAAGAAAACATGTCTTCAAAATTGAGTTGGGCATAAATATTGAAACCCAGTCTTTAGTTTTAGCTTGGGATGCATCAACACGTAGAAGATTGCATCTAAACTTTGGGAGTCCAGTCATAAACAATTGGGATGCAGTTTTCTTGTAACTGTAATTTTTTGAGTTTATTTCTCTACCTATAAAAGAATTATTGTATATTCTAATTTCTCAAAATATCTTTTCTTTCGCTAAATAAAGTTAGATCTAATGCAGACCTGAAAAATACCACAACTCGAACACCCGTACATAAAAAATCAATGTGTTGAGAGCACTGCTCGATCAAACTCGTAAGTTTTTATATCTCAAGCTTGTTGAAAACGCGGGGGTACCATAATACACCACCAACTTTTTATTAGGTAACCTGATTGGACAAACTTAAATACAATTTCGAGAGTTCAACTTAATGAAATCTCAATCAAGGAATAATATCTAGAGTTATATCTCTTTCTCTCACAATCCGAAAGTTTACAGAGACTAGTCCCTGAACCTGATTACATGTGAGAGTACTTGGGTGATTCCAAAGATCAATTTCCAAGTAATCAATCAAGTCATACAACGAACAATGATAGATGTATCTAATTTGATTAATTTACCTACAACCTGTGATATTTTAATTATAAAGATAAATCATATAATGCGGAAAATAAATAACATAGACACCAGAAATTTTGTTAACGAGGAATCCACAAATGCAGAAAAACTCCCGGACCTAGTCCAGATTGAACACCAAAATGTATTAAGCCATTACAGACACTAGCCTACTACCAATTAACTTTGGACTGGAATGTAGTTGATACCAAATTAAACCCTCACAGCAATTCAGTTACAGTCGCACTCCTTACGCCTCTAGAATCCCAGCAGAACTCCACACAAATGATTCTGTTAGAGCACTGCTCGATCGAACTCGCAAGCGTTGCTATCTCAAGCTTGTTTGTCAATGTTAGTGATCAAAACTATAAGTCTTGATTTCTAGTGCACTTATAGATGTCTCGGACTAGGATAAATTGTGTAATTGAGCATTAGACTGCACGGCGTTCATCAATTGAAGACGAAGAACTACTAAGGAGAGTTTGTGGAACTTCATCAACAAAAGGTATATGGAGACTGAAACTCATCTATCACTTGGAAAGTATATTTTTGCTCTATCTCCTATATTGAGACATAAGTCGTGTTACGATATAGTTTTCTATTATACACATTTGAGATTTCGAGTTGAGTTTAACACGCTTACATATTTCTCGGAATATGTGTTGGTAAGATTTCGCTTCAATCAAGTTCATCTTGATCATGTGAAAATCGCCGAGTAACATATTACATGGTTTGTGTGATACAATCATTTGGTGTATACTTGGAATATTTCATTATGATTATTTCAATAACTTGAAAATTGCTTTATTGCTAATAGTGTATGAAAACGGATATTGTCATCCTCTAAGAAAGTTTCAATGATTGAAATAAGAGTTGAGAATACTTAACCATCATTGGATTTTAAACATATTGTGCATTCTTGCATGTATGTGATTCATGACCGGAGCTAAAGTATGCATACACGTATGCGTACTTGAAGTTGTGAAATTCTATGTACCAAGTACACATACCGATACACATACTTGCGTAAGGTATAGGTACGGGAATTTCGGCTGGGATTTGGAAGTGTACTGAGTATGCGTACCCGTTTTCATACTGGAGAACCCAAACTCAGACCGTCTACTTAAGTATGCGTACCCGTTTATAAACTTGAGTGGTTGAATTCCAAAATTGGTTGGCTCATGAACTAATACATTTATATATTAAGGAATGCATTCTTTTCAAACCGTGGCTATAATGTTCATGAATTGATTCGAGTGAATCAAACCAATTTTTCTTCAATTGTGTTCTTGTATACTTCTATGAGAATATAGCAATTTAATAACTCTTTAACTAGTTTCATTTGAGTCATTTGAACTAGTTATGGTTAAGATGAATAAGGTTGATATGAGAGTGTTCATATAGCTACCTCGGTTAACTACGGTTGAGCCAACATGGTGTATATGTTTAGGTACGGTTACATAAACCTAAATGAGGGCACATTGCATTCGTGTATAACAGTCTAAGTTCGATCTAACGGTTGAAAGATATTAGCTTGAATCTAATCAGGTTTTCATCTAACGGTGAATATTGAATGCTTTGTTACCAAGGTAACATTGATTGCAAACCCTGATTTGAAAACTATATAAAGGAGAACTCTAGCAACTGGGAAACCTAATCCCCACACCTCCTGTGTGATACTAGTTGCATAATCTAGAGTCGATTCTCCTTTAACCTTCGGTTTTTCACGAAACCCTGTAGGTTAACGAATTGAAGACTTCATTGGGATTGTGAAGCCAGACCCAACTATTTTCTCTGTAGTTGCGTAATCTGATCTTACTGTTTCTATCATGTTTGAGTATTATCTTATTTAAGATTGGCTCGAGATTTAATCTCTGATAGGCAAGATAAAAAGTAATCACAAACATCTTGTCTCATCGTTTGTGATTCCACAATATATTGTTTCACTACCATAAAATTAATATTATTGTGAGGTGATTGATATTTCTAGGCTGTTCTTCGGGAATATAAGTCCGGTATATCAATTGGTTCATGTTCACCTTGATTTATCAAAAGACGGAAAAAAACTCGTAGGTATTTCTGTGCGAGACAAATTTATCTATTCCTATAGACTTTTCTGTGTGAGACATATTTATTTATCAAGTCTTCAACCTTGGGTCGTAGCAATTCTTGGTTGTGGGTGAGACCAGCTAAGGGAATCAAGTGCGTCGTATCCTGCTGCGATCAGAGACATAAGGAGCGCAACTGTATCTTGAATCAGTGTGAGATTGATTAGGGTTCAACTACAGTCCAGTCTGAAGTTCATTGATAGTAGGCTAGTGTCTGTAGCGGCTTAATACAATGTGTTGTTCAAATCTGGACTAGGTCCCAGGGTTTTTCTGCATTTGCGGTTTCCTCGTTAACAAAACTTCTGGTGTCTGTGTTATTTCTTTTCCGCGTTATATTTTGTTATAATTAAAATATCACAGGCTGTGCATTGAATCGATCAATTGGGAAATCTAACCTTTGGTTGTTGAGTGAAATTGATTGATCCTTGAACATTGGTCTTTGGTACCGTTCAAGTTAATTCTCTTATATTCAATCGTGCTTGCAAATTCCTATTTGTTGATTGCAGATGGAATTGAGAAATATAAATACAAAACTCTTTGATATATTTTTCTCTAGATTGAGTCTAACTCTCTAGTTGATTCTCTTGAAAGTATATTGGAGTTTGTCTATTCAGATTGCCAAACGAATTGTTGGGTGTGGTTGTTAGACCCCCGATTTTTCAATTGGTATCAAAGCAGGCAAACACATTAAAACCTTATAATTCTGTGTTTGTAGCGATCTGAGTATGGACAATAATATTACTAACAACGCATATCCAGTTCAGAAACATTCTAACTTGGTCCAGAGCCTTGTTTTCCACGAGAAATCTCTCTCATCTTCTCCATCATCCAAAACTGTGTATAACTGGGAAGCACACCTAGATGAACAGTTGGATGAACTCTCTGATGAAAGTGATTCAGAAGAGGGACAAGATGTTGATGATAAAGCCTCACAATACATCAAGATTTTTTATCATCTCTTAAAGAAAGAAATGTCAACATCTTGCTTGGCTGCATTTCTGACTCCACTCTATCTTGAAAACAGGAAAATGAGAAAACTCTTTAATAGATATGACTGTGGGTATAGTTTATTACAATCTATTCTTAAAGATCGAGAGGAAGATTTGCATTCAAACAATTCTGAATGTGATGAACTTCGCCAAAATCTCTTTGTGTTGAAAGAAAGACTTGCAGAATCTGAAGCAAGGTAGTTCTCTCAACAAAATTGTTTAAAAGATAGAGAAAAGGTTTATCTCACTCGTGAGAAACAATTGGAGACTTATCTTAGTGCTGCTCTTGAGAAGGTTAAATCCTTGTAAGAGAATTTGAAAAGATTTAATTCTAGCACTACAAAACTATCTTCTATGTTAGAGGCATGTAAAGAACATTGTGATACACGTGGTCTGGGTTATAAAGGTATAAACGCTCCAAGTACTGGTAAGATCAATTTTGTTCTATCTAAAAATCTTCTTCCTGCTGAAAATTTCACCAGTAAAAGTGAAAAATCTTCTCCAGTAGCAGATGTGTCTAGAAACCAAGAATGTCATCCCTCTAATATTGCTCAGTTAAGAACGGTTAAAAACATTCCTGTCAACTGCTATTATTGCGGAAAGAAAGGTCACATTGAAAGAAGATGTCATCTTCGTTTACAGAATGAAAAAATTCATAACATTCTTGTCTGGATGTCTAAAGAAGTAATCAAACCTGCTTCTCAGTGTTCACTCAAAAGTTCATCCTTCAATCAATAAAAGTGTTGTGATGGGCCAATTCCTGATTATGAATATAACACAACTTTTAATTACAACTGTAATAAGAACAATGTTGTATGGATGACTGGTGACTCTGAAAGATTTGTGAAGAGAAAAAGGTCTCGAGGGAAGAAGAAAACTTCAAACTCTTCTTTTTTCTTCAAAAATGATCTTTCCTCTAAAAAAAGTGTTCCTGATTATATTCACATCAATAATCGTGTTTCGGAACTCAAGACCAGTATCAACAGTCTCAAGCGCAAGATTAGGAAGGAGAGAAAAGCAGCCGACTCAGGTAATTTTTGTTCTTCTCATGTTAATTCTTTTGAAGAATGTCATAAGGTTCCTGGTTTATATCAAGGGAGTAAAAAAAGAAAATATCAATACCCCTGATGAGTTTCATGCTCATCATATTACAACCTGACCATTCTTTTGTATGTGTATCGTCTGTAAGACCATAAGATGATACACATACCTCTCAAGAAAATGTTCCTTTCTTGACAATTGGTCCGTGTTATACTTTTTTTGTTGATCTTGTTTCTTCCTTCTGAGCCTTGTTCCGGACAATTGTTGTGCTTTGTCCGTCTGATGACTTATTTAAATCTTAAGATTGTTCTTCCTAAATGACAGTTGATTTTCAACTTTGTGTTTCACTTTTCATGAGCCAAAGTTTCCTGTCATGTGTTCAGAACTTGTTTTCAACATGTTCCTAAAACATTTGGTCCTTTGGATTTCTGGTTTTTGATTTTTTGGATCATAACCATGAATTTTGTGCACCCGACCCGTTAGCAAACATTCACATATAACCCTAGGTTTCCTTGTGAAAATCAGTTATATATATCAAGGATCTCTTTTGATATGTATACTAGTTCAATAACGTCAAAACTTCTCTTGGTGTTTTGATGTGCACAATGGAAGGATGCAATAAGGAAGATAAGTTTGATGATCCCAAAGTTTTTGAACTTCACGAAGAACTCATCTCCATAGTTTGCTTTCAAGCAATTGATCATGAAAAAGATCTTCCAGTTCAAATATCCCTTCAATTGGTTGGAAATCTTCTTCAATATTTTGAAGTCGTTTGTGAACAACTTGAAATTGCATCAAAGAACCTTGATTTTCTGAAAAACGAGCTAAAGAAAGCATCTGATGAACTCGCCCTTGTCCATTCCTTGGTTGATGAGCATGTCTAAGTTTTCTTTGTTTAGTATTTCTTTTTGATTATTACCTAGGAAATTTCTTACGAGAATTTATTCTTGTGTTTTAAGAAGGATAACTAGGGTTTGGAATAACCATTATTGTGAGTACAAATAGATATTGCCAATGATTTTCATCTTGCAATGTTTTTAGATTTATTTATTTAAATTCTAAAGTTTATTTGGAAGATGATTTTTGCAGTATTAATCTTTATGGTTTTGTATATTGTAAATTTTTATGGGATATGTTGTTTACGTCCATGAACCTTGACTGTCCCATACTTGTTCAAAAGTTATCTCTATTATGTCGGTATGAAAGTATTGATAAAAGATAGAATGAACTTTTGACTACAAAAGTTAAGATGTCATCATGCGAATATTGATGGAAGAAAGGATGAACTTTTGTTTACAAAGATTAAATCTATTATATGTCATTGTGCAAACAGTGATGAAAAATAGAATGAATCTTTGATTATTCCGCAACATTGGTCTTTCACTGATCCATATATTTGTGCATATATTGTGTTGATCCGTAAGTTCTCTTATGTTGAGCATGACCAATTGAATTGATCATTTTCCTTGTGGTTAATTCAATTGAGATTTTTGGATACAAATTCATATTCTTATGTGATTTGTTAATGTCCAAAGAAATCCTAATTTTCTTGTAAAAGTAAGTTCGCTCTTGTTGTTCCTTCGGGAATGACATTTTATGGGGAGAGTTCTTAATTGAACTTGTGCTTAATTTCCAAATCTTTGTTGGGAGTGCGGCTGTGGAATATTGTAGGGGTTATCTTGTATATTTATAAACTCCTCGATGAATGCATTTAGTTTCGGCTATATGATTGCATCTAAACAAGTTGATATGTTGTTCTCTTTTGGTCATGAAGTATCTCTATGAAAATTTCATGAGGATCCCACTAGTTTTCGTACCTTTGCAAATTCATATTGACAAAAAGGAGGAGAATTAATGTGTAGTTCACACTACAAATACATATGGTTTACGGATCATTATGTAAGGGGGAGTGGTTTTCATGTTGAGATGAAGTATTGACTAAAGGGGAGTGATACATATCACCATAGTGTTGTTGTCAAAGTTGTGATATAATTGGACTTTGATGATGTATAATGATATTGTGACACTGTATAACAATGATTAAGAGCAACTGTTTTCTCATTGTTATTGATATGGATTTTCAACAACAATGATGCGGAACTGAAAACATTTGGAATCATTGGAGTACTTGGAAGTGACGAAGATTTCGAGTAATGTTGAAGAACCAAGGAGATCAAGCATTTGGATGAGAATCCATAAAGTTTATTTATTTTGTAATCCATAGGTATTGATAGTTTTGTCACTAAAATTGACAAAGGGGGACATTGTTAGAGCACTGATCGGTCGAACTCGCAAGCGTTGCAATCTCAAGCTTGTTTGTCAATGTTAGTGATCAATACTATAAGTCTTGGTTTATAGTCTACTTATAGATGTCTCGGACTAGGATAGACTGTGTAGTTGAGCATTAGACTTCACGGCGTTCATCAATTGAAGACGAAAAACTACTAAGGAGAGCTTGTGGAACTTCATCAACAAAAGGTATATGGAGACTGAAACTCATCTATCACTTGGAAAGTCTATTTCTACTCTATCTCCTATATTGAGACATAAATAGTGTTACGATATAGTTTTCTATTATACACATTTGAGATTTCGAGCTGAGTTTAACTCGCTTACATATTTCTCGGAATATGTGTTGGTAAGCTTTTGCTTCAATCAAGTTCATCTTGATCATGTGAAAATCGTCAAGTAACATCTTACATGGTTTGTGTGATACAATCATTTGGTGTAGACTTGGAATGTTTAGTTATGATTATTTTAATAACTTGAAAATTTCTTTGATGCTAATATTGTGTGAAAAGACGAGGGTACCCAAATATACCACAATCTTAAACTTTTCCACCTATAAGTCCTCTACCGAAAGTGATTGTCTATGGACTGAGTCGAGACAATACAATGAATCGGTATCCACACTTTGTGTGATCGTCTATGGATACGAGATCGAGAAAATACAACAATCAAAGTGTGATTACTTGATAATAGGTTCGGACTTACCAAACTCTATAGGATCACTATCAAGTAATACGAAGTTAACATTTATGTAATTTACTTTAAATTATAATAACAACAATTATAACTACGGAAAAAAAAAGTAAATGACACAGCAAGATTTTGTAACAAGGAAACCGTAAATGCAGGAAAACCCCCGGACCTAGTCCAGAATTAAATACTCTCATAATTAAGCCGTTATACAAAATCAACCTAACTTAGTATAGTTGAGACCAAGCAACTAAACTTATAGTTCACCTAGTTTCTTCAGTATCCCCGCGCTTCCGACATTCGATAAGTGCACGCACTGGAACAATTCCTTTGGTTCGTATTCCAAACAGTAAAGGAACAACAAATCTGTTCGGTAACAACTATTCAATCTCAGTGATATGAGTTAGACAAAGGCTCCTGTGTTTAATCCAATAAACTCCTTTGTCAGGTTTGGATCAATCTATCAAACAACTACCAAAGTAGGAGAGTTTAGATTATGTAATCAATAATAGGATCTATCAAGATTCTAAATACTGATGCTGATCTACGCAACTAATCAATCAAATATATCAAAGATAAACCGATTATAGTTGGATCCCATCCGATCAAGTTTTGTGCACACCAAAGATTATGAACCCAAATCAGAAATCTTCTTCGTCTTCAAATCTTATTAAATCTTCAATAAACACCTGCACACCACAACTTGAAGCTCTTGTGATCAATCTGCACAAAACGGAGTCTGTTAACAATGGATTATCACAAGACGTCTTTAGATCTACAAACAGTTCTAAAGATCCCGTCGACACTTTGATCTAGTTTGAGTGAATCTTATATCAGAAGAGAAGATTCTCAAGAATAAACAAACTAGGTGAAATCAAAGTTCAACAACCGTTAGTCAATCAAATCAAATCGAAAACTAATAATACTGCAATTATCTAGTTTCCCACTAACGGTACTCGTAGAGCTTCTTGATCCCAAAGAAGTCTTTAAACGAGCGGTCGTAAGAGATTTCGCCTAATTAGGGTACTTTCCTCTCCGAATAGATGGCTCCACCAGTAACAAAACAACAAGGTAGTTTTGCTGGCTCTTAGGATAATTTGCTCGAAATGCAAACTTGGGTATTTATAAACCAAGGAAGTTTGGACACCAAGGAATTTTACAAAACCGAAAATATTCTCAAGATATGCAATATATTTCCAAATTCGGTTTTCATAATTCCTAGAAATGCTTTGTCCAATATTAACCGAAATCATACTAGAAAATCTCCAATTAGTAAATGTACATTACCAATTTTTTATTTTCCAGAGATATGCATTTTAATTGTTGGTAATTAAAAGCATATAAAATTAACAACCTTAATTAAAAGATTCTCAACTTATTTCGGTCTGGGATCTCCTTGATTTATTAAGTAATATCTTTGAACAATAAAAGATAAGAGTTACTGAACATGTTCAAAGTATGTCGACATCTTATTTCTTTGTAAATCCTCTTTCATATTTACAATCTTGGAACCGATTATACCACACTTCCAAATAAGTTTAGAACTGGTTCATATGATTTCCAAGAACTATGTGATTGATCAAATCAACATACTAATCATGGGTTTACTGTTCTACCAAACACAAGGATCGGTTCTACCTTAATATGGTTACTGGGACCGGTTACATCAGTTACCAAATTGGTTACATCAATTAACAGGACCGGTTACCATATTCTCATGGTATTACTTATGATCAGTCACACCAGTTACCAGGATCGGTTACACCAATTACCAGGACCGGTTACACCAATTACAAGGATCGATTACACATCTTTTGTTATCGTCCACACTAATTACTAGGATCGGTTACACCAATTACTAGGATCAATCACACCAATTACAAATATCGATCATACCATATTTGGTGATTACTTAGGATCGGTTACACTAACAAAAGTCATACCATTACATAAGTACTGTGAATAGTTTTACCAAGATATATAATAAATTATGATCGATTGTACTAATCACACATATTGGTAATCCAGAGATATGCAATGAATAACAATACCAATAAGCCTAGCGATTTCACTTTCGATTCATAAAATAAATTCATGAATGTACTTCCTTTAAACGAATGTAAACATTGTTTCCTAGGACGAAATCTTCACCTATACCCATACACATAATCACAATAGCACTCATACGATTATGTCGATGTCTTATATACGAAGTTCAAAAGATAAGCGTTATACTTCGTATTGTAATTCCTTAACACTATGTCTACTAGAGTATAATCATTCACAGCTTCGCAGTTATGTTTTCAATATAACACGACTTGAAAGATATGTTGGGAATGAAACAGTTCAAGTCAAAATATTACTAACCTCAAGAGGAAGGATGATTTCGTCGATGTAGCAATGGTAGGTGGATTTTCTCTGACTTCCTCTGGATGTCGGTCGAAAAGAGGATGATTTTCGACGTTGGTTCGAAAAGGAGTAGTGTCGCCGCCATTGTTGGAAGAAGGAATGGTTTCTGGAATACCACCATTGTTGCTAGTGCTAGCGTTATTCGCGCTAGGATTTGTAACTGAACCTGACCTAAGATCAACCATTTTGCTAAAATGTGAGATTGAAACCGAGAGATTAATCTCCCACTGTGGTCGCCAATCTGTATATGGGGAAAAACTGATCACTGGTTTTTCAGGGAATTGAAGAGACGAGCGTGTTGTCGAGACTCCTCAACCGAGCAAACTGTTCAACCTCACACAGATGCACTGCAAAGAGAGTGCTTAGATTCGAGAGATCAATCTGTAGGACTACGGACTAAACCAATTCAATGGCCGTTCCAGAGTCAATTCGGTCGCAAAGAGGGAAATGGGTTGATCTGTAGGAGGGAAGCTGAGAATTGTGTGGGTTCAATGATGATCAAGGATTGTGGATGTGTTGAAGGTTTCTGCAATAATGATGAACTGTTGAGTTCGAATAAATTCTGGTAGATTGATGAATTCCTGAGAGTAATTGCTCGAGGAACTCTATGTCGACAATTGCTGATGATGGTTATCATTCGTTGTTCTCAATCATGGATTCATAGACTTATTTATATTGTCAGAACAATAAACACATTGATCCTGGTAATTATGACGGTTTCTTAAGTGAAAGAGTGGGAAAGTGGGAGATTGTAGTGAAACCAATTCCAGGTCTTCCGGAGGCATGGTTGATCATTCACCCACTACTTTTCTAACTCCTTCAACCGTTTGCACGACTTACTCACACTTCTCGTCGTGGATGTATCCACGTGCCGTAGGCCGCCAGACCAAAACCCTAAGTGATATCCCCCCATGTGACGTGATTGATGTCTCACGAATCGTGGAGTCTGCATGACAGACGTGTATTAATTAGTCAGTTGTTGACTGATTAGATAGTGAGTCTAGATTTTGTTGAGTTGAGCACGAGTGACGAGTACTCAGTGATTCATGGATAGAACATGCGTAGTTCTTTGAAAGATGCTGATATTGCACGTGTTGGCAAAAATTGTGAATTTGATGATGAATTACTGATAATATTGATAGTCGGATCAATATTTGAGCAACTGAGCAAGTATTGCTCAATTCGACGAATTACTGATAAATTACTAAATATTGATAGCTGGATCAATATTTGAGCAACTGAGCAAGTATTGCTCAATTCGACGAATTATTTATTGGTAACGTGACCCAATAAAATATTAATTAAAATATTGGTAAATTACCGAATATTTTAATTAATCCAGATGTTGATTGCTGAATCAACATAAATTTATTAGTGTTTGAATTTTGCTCAGAATGGTGATTCGTGGAGCGTCTATTCGAAAACCCTAATTTTTGATCAATTGTTCATCACTTGACGAATTGCTGAAAATTGGTCGTGAGTGATGGAGGGACGACCACATGGGATGATGGACGTCCATGTGGCACCCGTGTGCTCGAGTGAGCGTGCACCAGGGTCCTTGGTTGGTGAAAGAATGATGATTAAATGCCAGTTTCATCATTTATTGAAATAGTGCTCGATTGAGCATTAGGTGACAAAACCTAATTATGGAAGAGTAAGGGACCGACCAAGAGGGCATGAGACCGGCCCCTGGTGGTCGTTGGACCACTAGTGTTCTTTTGAGCAAACTCCAGGTTTGTTGAAAAGAGTTTGGGCCCAGTATGAGCAACTGAGAAAATTAGATCAAAATTGTGAAAGTGTGTGGGACCGGCTTGTTGCAATCCTTAGAGCCGCCCTTGGTCGGTCAAGGGAGCATGCTCGTGTCACCACAATGACCATGTCTCAATTCTGAGAGTTTCCGTATTTTCTGGTGTGCATTTGAGCAACATGTTGGATTTTCAGAAGAGTTTGATCTTGACTGAAATTCTTGATTTTTGCTGGAATGAGCATGTATTCTCAATTGATCAATATTTTTTAAGTATTAAAATAAGAGTATTTTAATATTTAAAATATCTGTGAGAGGCTAGTCGGTCGTGTGACCATGTTGGCTTTTGGCTTTTTCATGATTTGAGCAATATTTGAGAAAATATGAATAAACCATGATTTTTGCTCAAATTGAGGAGTTTCATGGGATGAGGGAAATAATATTTATGAAATAATAGGGATTGCAAGGTATGAGACCGGCCACGTCTAGAGCATGACCGGCCGACCAAGTTGCTCGGTCCCACGACACCTTTCCCTATAGTGGAAATTGAACTATTGTCCCTCCTTTTGATGGGACTTCAAAAATATCCCTAACAGACTTTACAAATGTCCATAGTGGCATAATTGAAATTTTATCAAAAAAAATTATTTTCATGGTTTCCATTTTTAACCTTTATGTATTATATACTCAATTCCACAATCTTTCTTCTTTACTTCTCAGCAAAACACGAACACAACATCTTCATCTCGTCGCCATCACCATCTTCATCTCCGTCGCCACCACCATATTCATCGTTGCCATCACCACTAACATCTTGATCGCCTCCACCACAACCAGCACCACCACCTCAGTTATCTCCGCCACCGCTATCAACAGATCTACTAAGGTCAATATGTTCTGCTGCTGTTAAATTTAAACTGGGAGATTGATGAACGAAAGTTGAAATTAGGGTTCCTGAGATGAAATTAAGATTGGGATCGAGTTAGATTATCAAATAATCATCATCATTTCGAGTTCCTCCACCAAAACTAGCATCATCACCTTTGTTACCTCCGCAACCGATCAACAAATCTATTAAGGTTAATATGTTCTGTTGTTGTGAAATCTAAACTGAGAGATTGAAGAACGGAATGTGAAATTAGGGTTCCTAAGATGAAATTAAGATTGAGATCGAGTTAGATTAACAAAGAAGATGAAGTTTATGTTTGATTTGGGTCACAGTTAGTGATGGGAACTATTGGTGCTATTTTAATGGAGGTTTGAATCTGTGTTCAAGATCGAGTTCAATATGTTAATGGTGTTCCGGGTATAGCAATTGTCCTTTCAGTAACCTACTTACTTCCGTTTTTATTGGATCAGGAACTGTTGTTGATCCCGTTTATTGGATCAACTCCTATTGTTGACCCAATTTTTATTGGATCAGCTACTGTTGTTGATCCCCTAAATGGGATTAACTACCGTTGTTGACGCCATTTTTGAGGTTGGTGGTAATGACAGTATTATACTTGTATTTGTGTTGGATGTTTTTGATGGTGGTGGAAGGTATAATTGTAGTGGTGGTTGTTTGTGTTTTTCGGCAGTGGTGGTGGATGTTAGGGCAGTGATAAATGTTGCTTTGAATGGTGTTTATATATTTATGGGATTAATTGTTGTTGTTGATCCATTTTATGGGATCAACTCCTATTGTTGACCCAATTTTTTATGGGATCAACTATGATTGTTGATCCATCTATGAGATCAACTCCTGTTGTTGACCCAATTTTTTATGGGATCAACTACTGTTGTTGATCCTTTCAACTCCTATTGTTGACAATATTTTCTTGGATAAGTATAATCTTGCTTGTATTTTAAATCATGCTTTGTAGTTTAAATCATGTAAATTTCTTCCAATGTTGAACTTGTGGTGCAATGGTAGCATGACTGACTCCATGTCAGATGATGCGTGTTCGAATCATGCCAAGTTCACTTTATTTACATGGATCAACTACCATTGTTGATCTACTAAATTTGGATCAACTTCTATTGTTGATCCTTTTCGTTTGGATCGACTATCGTTGTTGATCCCCTAAACTGGATCAACTTCTACTGTTGGTTCTATTTTTATTTGGATCAACTACTGTTGTCGATACAGAAATATCTTAACCAGTGGTAGCGGCGGCGGCGCCGACGGTGGTGGTGGTGGTGGTGGCGGCGAACTAGTGGTGGCGGCGGCGATGGACTAGTGGTGGTGGAGGACTGTTGGTGGTGTAGTGGTGGTGGTGGCAGTTGGTAGGTGGTGGTTGTTGAACGGTGGTGGTGGAATGGTAGTTGAATGTTGGTGGTGGTGGTGCTAGTGGTGGTGGTGAAGTGGTAAAGGAAGAAATTTGTTCCATTTTGAAATAAAGAAAAATATTATATGGGTGAGGGTATTAAGGTAATCTAATTTTAAATGGATAAGGTTATTAAAAAGTAGGGACATATTTATTGTTATATAAGGATATATTTATTGGGGTTCAAAAGTAAGGACATATAAATAATGTACCCTTTATAATATTAGTTTTCATGAAACCGTGAAACTATGGAGAAACCATGAGTTTTGTTGAAACGTGGGAGTTTCATGAGATTAGGGAAATAATAATTATAGAAGACTAGGGATTGCAAGGTGTGGGACCGGCCAAGGTTTGGGCATGGCCGGCCGCCTAGGTTGCCCGGTCCCGCAACACCTTTCCCTATTTTATATTATTGTTTCTCATAAAACCATGAAAATATGGAGAAACCGTGAGTTTTGCTCAAATAAGGAAAGTTGCTAGAATGAAGGAGTTTTCATGAGTTCATGAAAATAACAAAATAAGGAAAAATAATGGGAGAGGCATATGACCGGCCACGGCTAGGACACGGCCGGCTAGCCGGTGGGCCCGGCCCATGAGCGTCTCTTATTATTTTATTATTATTGTTTTTCTCCTATTTTGTGTAGGATTCCTCGTTTTTCTGTATTTTCGAATGCTCGTTCGTGCATTCGGGTGCTCGGTCATGCATCATTGTCGAGTACACTTGCACCATTTTATGGGGCTTACTCAGTGATGGTCTTGATGCCCTATTGTTGAGTGTTTATTACTAATTTATGAAATTCAGTGGAGAATGATTCATGAAATTGAGCAATAAAAGTGAGTAATCATTTATTATCAGTCCATAGAATCAGTTGTGGATTTGACCATGGATTCAGAATAATAAAATGATAATTTTATTACCATCTCATGGAATCGTAGACTTGACCATGAAATCGGAGTAATAAGATAGGTGGTGATATTACCATTTCATGATATCAGCTGTGGATTTGACCATGAAATCGGAGTAATATCTATTACCATTTCATGAGATCAGTCGTGGATTCGATCATGAGATCAGAGTAATACATTTATCTATTACCAATCCATAGAACCAGACGTGAGTTTGACCATGGAATAAGAGCAATAAGATAATATAGATTATCTTTTAGGAATTCAGTGGTGAATATGACGTAGAATTTAATATCTTGCGTATATTCAGTGAATCAGCGAGTGTTGCCAATGTCCCGAAGACGATTTTCCCTCTCAACATTTCATGTATGGAGGACCTCCTGAGTCTATACACGGAAACTCTACATAGTCAGGGAACAATGAGTGTCACCGGCCTCCTGAAGGCGTTATTGCTCTCAATCTTACGGAGAACCGCCCAATCGTTCTTCTATGTATAGGCGAATTCCTATATGTAGTCAGGGAACAGTGAGCGTCACCGACATCCTGAAGGTGTTAAGATCTCAATCTTATGGAGAACCGCCCAATTACGTTATTCTACATAGAGGATATGATGAAATTCCCGGTGTCGAACGCTCCAGAGTGGCCTTTCGAGCGACATATGCATCATACTTCGTAAAACACGAATCGTCACATGGATTCCTGAAGCCATATCAGAAAAATGCAGTATCATGATTTTACGATTTTGATCTTTGTTGAAAATCCACCATCAACATTAAGTCCTCTGCTTAGTGAGGGACAATCATGTTCCGTAGTAAGCACTAGATGGTGATTTTCAGTCGATGAGAGATCAGTGGTTGAACTCAGTCTACAAAAGCATTCTCAGAATCTCCAATTTACTCCAATGATGCTGTATGCGAGTAAATGTTTGGGTGGAGACCCTGGTAATGTGATACAGCGTCATTCCGTGAGCACGGAGAGATGAGGCACTGCTGATTTGAGCGACAGAAGGTCTAGTTTTGGTCGGTTTAGGATTTACGGGTCCGGGCCCAAAAAAGGAAATTCTTATCTTATTAGGTTTTTGGGAATAAATTCATATAAAAGGGAAGAACCCCTACAAAATTTATTATATTTTTTTTTTGCTGTATGTTTGATGAGTTGTTGAAAATTCCAAGGACCCATAGTTGCATGCATGCGTGGGTTTTATGAAAATTTGTTGTTTTGGAAATGCGTATGCACGTTCGTTCGATAGTTTAAGAAACGAGCAAAAATCTCAAACATGAAAGATATATATATATATATATATATTGTGAATAGATGAGGTTTAATTGCAGTAGATAAAATTTTGTTTATGAAGTTTTCATGAAAACAAAATTTATTTTTCAAAGCATAGGGTTCTAAATATTTTAAGAATGCTCGTACGTTTGCAAGTTTAAAGCAATAAACAATAGCCCATGGTATTAAACAGATTTTTGGAACATAGCACCTTATAATAAAAATTTTATTTGTGAACCTTTGAAATTTTATTTGGAATATGTGGACTTCTCAAAAATAGAAAAGATGCTCGCCTCATAGAAAAATGCTCGTTTGAGCAAAAATAAAGTTTTTTTTTTCCTTAAGAAAAAACTCACGTAATTTTTTTTTTTAGCCGCACGTGAGTTTTTTTTTTCTTTTTAATTTTTTGATAAAAAAATCAAAAAGCAATTTTGAGTAATTTTTAGAGATAAAAAATTATATGCTATGATTTTATGAATTCGTGACATAAAATCATGGGACGTTCACACAAAGAAGTTATGTAAACTGTTCGTAGTTTTGTGAAAAGTCAGTGTTGACTCTAGAATGATAAGTTTTGCTCGTCTTCGCAGGTTCGAAGGGGTGAGCAATTTTTCGAAGTTTCGTGTCATCACTAAAGTGTAGTGAAATCGTAAAATAGGTAAGAGTTGAGGATTACCATTTTTGTGATTGTGAGCATCTTAATTATGCTTTGGTTCTGTTGTGTTAACAAAATCTGAATGTGGATGTCGCAGCAATTTTGCAAGAATGCCTGATTCTCCGAATAATGATGCCTTCAGAGACGACGCAAGTATGGATGAGGTCGCCGTTGATGAAGAACGGGAGGAGGAAGCACCTGGAACTAAAAACATTCCAAATACCGAGGATTCTTTCTTCATGATTCAACATATTCGTCGTGAAAAACGTATCCAGTCCCCAGCATTTCGTCTTCTGATAAATCCCAGGGGTGTTACTCAGAAGAAATTGGTGACTCCTCTAGAAATTATTCGTTTCTATCTTCAGCGGAGACAATTTTCTGCCTCGATCATAGAATTTAAGCTTTCTCGTCGACCCTTAGAAAATTTCTCTGGATGGGCAAGACATATACTGAGTTTTCCCCACGTTCGAGGTATGCTGGATCGTGCACAGGTGACAAGAGCTATTCAGGAATTTGGAGACATGTTTATTTATCATGATGCGCGAGGTATAGTGGCTCTGATGGCTCGCTGGTACATTCCAACTCACACTCTCTTATGTAGATGGGGAGAGTTCACCATCACCTTAGAGAATGTTGTTCAACGCTGTAAAGTCCCCAGTTGTTTCATTGGTGAGATGTCGAACTTCTTTCCCTGTGATTTCTTCTTATCCGTGAAACCAGGATCATGAAACAAATGTTTGTTACTTCGTTACAGAATTTTGCTCCGTCAAGTATTGACGATCTTCGATTTACTGCTGCTGGGCAAGCGGCTCACGAATCCAGTGATGAAGAAATCGATGAAAGTATTTCTTCACATAATCGATCATGATATTTCTTGAGTAAGAGTAATAATAATCATGGATGTATCCAGGAGGACACTGTTGCGGAGAATCAACACGGTCATACCGTCCATCCGCCATCAAGTGGTAGTGAGCAAGAGAGTTCCCAGGTATCAGGATTGGAAGAAAGTAATAATTCTTCTGACATTGATGTCGACCAAACTAATCTTCCGAGCACTTTAGAAACTCCTCAAGTAAGCATCCACTCTTCTTTCTCTTCATAGAAGTATACTATTGCTGATTTGTGAACGAATGAATGAGAATCCATGTGAGTATACGAGTAATTTTGCTGAAATACGTCACCAGAAAATTTCAAACTTCAGCCTTTTAGTAAAAACACTGTAGAATCTTCGTCCGAAGTTGGATTTTCGCGGTATGCATATGTATCTTCAAGCCCAGAAAATTTCCAAGATTTACTTAGAAAGATTTTTGATTTTTGGGCATGTTTAGGGCCTGAAAAAGGCGAAACAATAAACTTCCAGCAGACTTTCAGAACTTTTTCAGATTGTATGTTGCCCAATGTTTTGACCATATCTCCTTGCTCGTTCATATGATTGTTATAAAATTTTGATATATTGTAAAGAACATCCATAAGAAGAGAATGGTATATGGCACAGCCTTAAATTCCTTACCAATTGTTCTCAGTTCATCATTTCATACAGGGAGTGTAAAATCTCCTCAGATGAGCTTGTTTGAAAAAACGTATTTCATGACTTCCACACTATTTGCTCATGTCTTGGATGCATAATAGAGAACTTGGATAGTGTTAGTTCACTTACATGCTGGATTTTATGATTGGGTTGGGTTTCCATGCTTAAAACACTTTAATCCCATGTAATCTTCTCATTAGGTGCCAAATGCCGAAGTTGGGAATAATGGAGTCGATAATGCCGACTTGAGCAAGCCTGGAACTGTTGATAACAAGACACACATCCCTGCACTTCAAGATCATGAAATGCTTGTTGTTGATACTGCTGAAGTGACTAAAACCCCAATTGTGCTGGCTTCAGGAATGGAGGAAGCCGAGTTGAGGATGGAAAAAACTGCTCTAGAAGAATCTGCACCTATAGCTCCGGTCACTGAGAACCGCATGATAGTGCATGAATACCGTAACGCAGGGATTGTTTGTGAGCCTCCATTTGGTGCTTTTATCCCATATCACGTATTTTTTGGCGGATTCAGCGTTCCCACTGGGTATGCCAATATGTATGAGAAGTTGTGGAAGATGTATGGACATATTGTCGTTATAAGAGATCCTGAACGTATCTACTTCTTAATAATGCAATTAGGGAACATATTGCGTGTCATAGATGATATTCGTACCAGGGATAGAAATACTGTTACTCGGGATGTACTCTTTGATTGGGAGTACAACTTGGAGAAATCTGAAGAACTTGGTTTTAACTTGAAGTGGATTCGTTAGAAGATCGACACCATCAAGGATGCAGTAGTGAATAACATACCCTTTACCAGTGATACCGTGGTGCAGAAAATGGCCAGGATTGCCGAGCTGACTGAAAAGCTGGAGTTGGAGAAAGCAGCCTAGAAAGTTTTGGAGAATGCTGAGAAGCGAAAATCTTACTTTGATGGCTTCCTTTAGTTTTCCTTTCCATAGTCTATTGAACCTTGAACGTCTGAGAGATGTTAGATTTTACTTTGGTTTTGATTTTTTGATTGGTTTTGGATAAGTGAGTGATTGAGGATTTGGGTTTGATAGAGATTCTTCATAATAAAGACTATGATAAATTGTTGAATTCAAATACTGGATGCAAGTATTGCAAACGTTTTAGAGGGATTGAAAATACAATGAAATAAAATCCTAAATGTCAAATCCAGATGTTTTGGACGTTCATGTCTTGAACTCCAATACCTCAAATGTCCATGACTTAGGCTTCAAAAGCTTTGATCTATTTCTCACGAATCACTGGTACAATGGCTTTATCATCCATGTCGATAAACTTGTAGTACCCACCGACCACGGATTTGGTGATCATGAAAGGCCCTTCCCAGTTAGGCTTCCTCCTTGAACGCTCTTTGAGTTTAACTGCTTTGAGAACTAAATCTCCTTCATGAAATTTGTTGGGTTGGGTCGCTCGTGCCTTGAATATCCTCTGATGGTTAGGCATTCCTCGTACGTTAGGATCCCAGGTCTGAGAAGCTCACTGTGGCACGTGTGGATACTCATGCAAGGAAGAGTACCCAGAATATTGGTTGTCAAACTTGGTCATTATTCTAGCAATGATCGTGTTTGTGAGATGCTGGATCCGTAGAGGCTCTGCATCTAACAACTTGGTGTAATATTGTTGAGGCGAATCCAGCCATTCATAGCGTTTGGTGACAGCCAAGTTATGAGCATAATTGAGTCCCTGGACCAGGATAGCATGTTTGAAAGTTGATAATACAGGTACATGAGGAGAAATAAGACTTTCCTGAGTGCGGAACCTCTTGAAGAAATCGTTTGCGCTCTCCTCAGGTTTTTGTGTGAGCTCCATCAAGGCTTGGACTTTCTCTAGATGCTCGAATGGTGGAGTGTCCTATATTTCTTCTGAATCAGAGCTTTCCCCTGAGTCGGAGCTTTCTTCAACAGAGAAATGTGCAATTGAAGATGTTGGAGTTACCTTTTCACCATGAATCCATGTTCGTCCAAGGATCATATCATATCCTGGGTCCTCCCTAATTATGTGAAATTTGGTTTCTGCCCAAGTCGAGCCAGTTTTCATCTTAAGGATGATGTAACATAAGCGTCTCTGGAGACTTCTTCACGGTCTCTGACTGAGACAGGACCATGAGTGGCTTCTTTTCGAGTGATGCCCGCGGCTATGAGAGTCTTCATAGGAATGATATTAACAGCAGTGCCAAACATCAACCAACGCTCGCTTGAATTCATTTCCTTTGAGATGAACTGTGGTGAGAAGTCCCCAGTCGTACATCTCCTTGTCTTTTGCTGGAGATTCGGGGAGTGCCTCCTGAATTGCTAATCGTTTCCCTGACACAATGTGGTTCAATGCAGCAAACATATCATTTCTTTGGGCATTCGACAAGTACAACAACTCACATACATTCTCAATTAAGGATTGAACTGATTCCTTGACCGGCGGCTCGGAGAGTGTAAATGTTCTGATTGAGATAGGATTTTTATGCACTCCTTCAGTCCCCAGTTCTCCTAAATCAGCCTTTTCTTTGAATATGCTCTTCAAAGTTCTGCAATCACTTGTTGGACGACTGACATATCTGTGGAAACAGCAGTAGCGTGGATTTCCTGCTTCTTTTTATGTTGGCTCTCTTCTGACGGGAGGTAGTTTGATCGCACCGTCTTGAATCCAGACTTCCAATAACCCGATCACCTCTTCGATGGGAAAAGGAAAATCTGACTCTTCTTGGTCGTTCTGTTGACGTTGATCCGGCGGTTGTACATTTCTATCTTGGTTGTACTTCCTTGGTGTTTTTGTAGGATGGGACGTTGGAGGAGCATTCTTATGTTGTTGCTCCCCAGCTTTTCTTTTGCCTCCTTCAGCAATATTCATGGAAGGTTGAACATTGTATTGTTTATTGACTAGGCGTCTGATGTTGGTTCGAGTGTCTCGCGGCTCCTCGGTTTTGACAATTTTTATTCTTTCCAATAAAGCTGGAGCAATAGTTGCTGATCGCTTAGCCGCTTCATGGAGTTCTGAGAAAGTTTGAAACCGGAGATTTTCTAGCAAGGCTCTATAGACAGGGATCATCACGTTGATGCGCAAGTCCACCAATTTTCTTTCAGTAACATTAGGATCATGACAATCCAAGGATTGAATTCTGAACCTCTTCACATATTCATTCGGATGTTCGGTGTTTTTCTGAGCCATTCTCCCTAAGTCAGAAAGAGTAATCTGCTCTGAAACGAAGAAGTATTTCCTGTAGAAGGCATTAACCATTTCTCCCCAATTAGAGATGATCCTTGGTGCGATATTGTTGTACCAAGTATATGCTCGGCCTGTCAGGGATTTTGAGAATTCCTTCAGACGCACAATATGATTGTGTTCGTGCTCACCTAGTGCCTCCAAGAACCGAGACACATGTTCTCGAGCGTTCCCAGTCCCATTGTATAGTGTGAATGTTGGAGATGTGTAGCCTTTTGGGAGAGGGATCCTCTGTATAATAACATGATATGGAGGATGGTAGCGATGAACCGATGGTGTATTGCCTTTCCCATGGTTCTCCAAGAGACGTTCGAGATCTTCACGAGTGATGAAACCGGTGGGCTCCTTTGTTGTTTCTGCAGCTTTGTGGACTTCATCATCATCAACTACATGGACAGGAACAACTTCGGGGTCAGAAGATGATTTCTTGGCCTTCCCTTTATCATGAGTCTTCTCGAACACTTTGTCAGTGAGGGTTTTGAGATAGTTGCGTAGATCTTTCTGCGTCGCAGCCATGTCGATCTGATTTTTGGCAAGAGTTTCTTGCACTTTCATGAGATCAGCGATGGTGGGTGGATTTTCTCTGACATCCTCGGGATGTCGGCCGAAAAGAGGATGATTTTCGACATTGGTTCGAGCAGGAGTAGTGTCACCACCATTGTTGGAAGCAGGAATGGTTTCTGGAATACCACCATTGTTGCTAGGGCTAGCGTTGTTCGCGCTAGGATTTGTAACTGAACCTGGCCTAAGATCAACCATTTTGCGAAAATGTGAGATTGAAACCGAGAGATTAATCTCCCACTGTAGTCGCCAATCTGTAGATGGGGAAAAACTAGTCGCTGGTTTTTCAGGGAATTGAAGAGACGAGCGTGTTGTCGAGACTCCTCAACCGAGCAAACTGTTCAACCTCACACAGATGCACTGCAAAGGGAGTGCTTAGATTCGAGAGATTAATCTGTAGGACTCCGGCCTAAACCAAGTCAATGGCCATTCCAGAGTCAATTCGGTCGCAAAGAGGGGAATGGGTTGATCTGTAGGAGGGAAGCTGAGAATTGTGTGGGATCAATGATGATCAAGGATTGTGGATGTGTTGAAGGTTTCTGCAATAATGATGAACTGATGAGTTCGAATAAGTTCTGGTAGATTGATGAATTCCTGAGAGTAATTGCTCGAGAAATTCTTTGTCGACAATTGCTGATGATGGTTATCATTCGTTGTTCTCAATCATGGATTTAGGGACTTATTTATACTGTCAGAATAGTAAACACATTGATCCCGGTAAGTGTGACGGTTTCTTGAGTGAAAGAGTGGAAAAGTGGGAGATTGTGGTGAAACCAGTTCCAGGTCGTCCGGAGACATGGTTGATCATTCACCCACTACTTTGCTAACTCCTTCAACCGTTTGCACGACTTACTCACACTTCTCGTCGTGGATGTATCCACGTGCCGTATGCCGCCAGACCAAAACCCTAAGTGATATCCCCCCATGTGACGTGATTGATGTCTCACGAGTCGTGGAGTCTGCATGACAGACGTGTATTAATTAGTCAGTTGTTGAATTGAGCACGAGTGACGAGTACTCAGTGATTCATGGATAGAACATGCGTAGTTCTTTGAATGATGCTGATATTGCACGTGTTGGCAAAAATTGTGAATTTGATGATGGATTACTGATAATAGTGATAGTCGGATCAATATTTGAGCAACTGAGCAAGTATTGCTGAATTCGACGAATTACTGATAAATTACTAAATATTGATAGATGGATCAATATTTGAGCAACTGAGCAAGTATTTCTCAATTCGACGAATTATTTATTGATAACGTGACCCAGTAAAATATTAATTAAAATATTGGTAGATTACCGATTATTTTAATTAATCCATATGTTGATTGCTGAATCAACATAAATTTATTAGTGCTTGAATTTTGCTCAGAATGGTGATTCGTGGAGCGTCTATTCGAAAACCCTAATTTTTCATCAATTGTTCATCACTCGACGAATTGCTGAAAATTGGTCGTGAGTGATGAAGGGACGATCACATGGGATGATGGACGTCCATGTTGTACCCGTGTGCTCGAGTGAGCGTGCACCAAGGTCCTTGGTTGGTGAAATAATGATGATTAAATGCCGGTTTCATCATTTATTTAAATAGTGCTCTATTGAGCATTAGGTGACAAAACCTAATTATGGAAGAGTGAGGGACCGACCAAGAGGGCATGAGACCGGTCTTTGGTGCTCGTTGGACCACCTAGTGGTCATTTGAGAAAACTCTAGGTTTGTTGAAAAGAGTTTGGGTCCAATATGAGCAACTGAGCAAATTAGGTTAAAATTGTGAAAGTGTGTGGGACCGGCTTGTTGCAATCCTTAGAGCCGCCCTTGGTCGGTCAAGGGAGCATGCTCGTGTCACCACAATGACCATGTCTCAATTATGAGAGTTTCCGTATTTTCTGGTGTGCATTTGAGCAAAATGTTGGATTTTCAGAAGAGTTTGATCTTGACTGAAATTCTTGATTTTTGTTGGAATGAGCATGTATGCTCAATTGATCAATATTTTGTAAGTATTAAAATAAGAGTATTTTAACATTTAAAATAGCTGTGCGAGGCTAGCCGGTCGTGTGACCATGTTGGCTTTTGGCTTTTTCATGATTTGAGCAATATTTGAGAAAATATGAATAAACCATGATTTTTGCTCAAATTGAGGAGTTTCATGAGATGAGGGAAATAATATTTATGAAAGAATAGGGATTGCAACTTGTGGGACCGGCCACGGCTAGGGCATGGCCGGCCGTCCATGTTGCCTGGTCCCACGACACCTTTTCCTATTTTATAATATTATTTTTCATGAAACCGTGAAACTATGGAAAAACCATGAGTTTTGTTGAAACAGAGGAGTTTCATGAGATTAGGGAAATAATAATTATAGAAGACTACGGATTGCAAGGTGTGGGACCGGCCACGGTTTGGGCATGGACGGACGGCTAGGTTGCCCGGTCCCGCAACACCTTTCCTATTTTATATTATTATTTCTCATGAAACCATGAAAATATGGAGAAACCGTGAGTTTTCCTCAAACAAGGAAAGTTGCTAGAATGAAGGAGTTTTCATGAGTTCATGAAAATAACAAAATAAGAAAAATAATAGGAGAGGCATGGGACCGGCCACGGCTAGCCGGTGGGCCCGGCCAATGAGCGCCTCTTATTATTTTATTAATATTGTTTTTCTCTTATTTTGTGTAGGATTCCTCGTTTGTCCATATTTTCCAATGCTCGTTCGTGCATTCGGGTGCTCGGTCGTGCATCATTGTCGAGTACACTTGCACCATTTTATGGGGCTTACTCAGTGATGGTCCTGATGCCCGATTGTTGAGTGTTTATTACTAATTTATGAAATTTAGGTGGAGAATGATTCATGAAATTGAGCAATAAAAGTGAGTAATCATTTATTATCAGTCCATAGAATCAGCTGTGGATTTGACCATGGATTCAGAATAATAAAATGATAATTTTATTACCATCTCATAAAATCGTAGATTTGACCATGAAATCGGAGTAATAAGATAGGTGGTTACCATTTCATGAGATCAACCGTGGATTCGACCATGAAATCGGAGTAATATCTATTACCATTTCATGAGATCAGCCGTGGATTCGATCATGAAATCGGAGTAATACATTTATTTATTACCATTCCATAGAACTAGTGGTGAGTTTAACCATGGAATAAGAGCAATAAGATAAGATAGATTATCTTCTAGGAATTCAGTGGTTAATATGACATAAAATTTAATCTCTTGCGTATAGTCAGTGAATCATCGAGTGTTGCCAATGTCCCGAAGACGTTTTTCCCTCTCAACATTTCATGTGTGGAGGACCGCCTGAGTCTATACACGGACACTCTACATAGTCAGGGAACAGTGAGTGTCACCGGCCTCCTGAAGGCGTTATTGCTCTCAATCCTACGGAGAACCGCCCAATCGTTCTTCTATGTAGAGGCGAATACCTCTATGTAGTAAGGGAACAGTGAGTGTCACCGACATCCTGAAGGCGTTAAGCTCTCAATCTTACGGAGAACCGACCAATTACGTTATTCTACATAGAGGCTATGATGAAATGACCAGCGTCGAACGCTCCGGAAAGGCCTTTCGAGCGACATATGCATCATACTTCGTAAAACATGAATCATCACATAGATTTCTGAAGCCGTGTCAGAAACATGCAGTATCATGATTTTACGGTTTTGACCTTTGTTGAAAATCCACCATCAACAATTTCTTCCCATTTTTGTCACAGATTGACAAAGGTACGAGCAAATACCAAAAAACGATAGGATCTTACAATCTAAAAGAATTGTACAACCTTTAAGAGTTAAGCACGAAGGTTTCACATACCATTTTAGATAACCAATTTCCCGGAGCAATTTTACCTAATAATTTAATAAATTGACTAAGAAAACTTAGTTCCCTTGCTAAACCGATTGCACAAGTACAATCTCTTTTTTTTCGATAAGACCAAAATAAAGATCAGAATTAACTTTATTTTTCTCATCAGACACTAATTATTCAGACAATAAATTAGACCTTTCATTTAGACAAGACAAATACTAGGTTAGTTAACTAATATTTCTTATCGAGGCATTTGATTAGACTTGAATAACCAAATCCTTTACTTTGATAAGTCTAACTAAGATCAGAATTAACTTAGTTTCTCTTATCAGAATCGAATTGGACTAAACAAATAATCCCGTATTTTGTTAAGCCATAAACAATACACAAAAACCAAGTAAATTGACTTGTACAATTATTTTTCTTAACCGGAAGCAATTGAAATAAACATGGACATTAAAGCACCGCAATTGCACCGAAATTTCGTTAAGTCTAAAATAATTGATACCAAACAATAAAGAAAGATATCAAACCAATTTTTCTTATCCGGAAACAATTGAATCACACACACACACATCCATCCATACATACACGCATAATGGAATAAACATCAATTGTACCGAATTTTGTTAAGCAAAAGCAAAATATATGCGATAAACTCATGCTTTTCTTAAACAGGAAAACGATTAACTAACAAATTCGTCACCTCAAATTCCACATCCTCTTCTCCCCTCAAAGATATATCATTAAGCGCAAGTTCAAGTTAGAACTCTCCCCCATTATGTTGTCATCCTCTCGCAAGAACAAAACAACAACAACAACAACCTTTACCAGAGAAAGGTTGAATCGGTTTTAACTAATGAAAATAGCAAAAGTTGAAAACCCGAAACACATATGCTTTTATGTTAAACAAGAATTCAACATATTGTGACTTTTTCACATATGAGTTTCAATCAGAACACCTTATGATCCTTTGGTAAAGCCTACCAACATGGGCTAGAACTTAATCCCGCTAAATGAAAAAACCACACAAACCATAAGGGTTCACACATCATATGAGATCGAATATTAAGGTTATGAAAACCGAAATCAAACATCCCATACACATAGAAATAATATAAAGCATTTAAGCACAGGCTATGTTATCGAAAAACTATCACAAGAAAAATTATAAAGTAATAATTTTATTCATAAATAGATAGTTTTATTCATCAATAGACCTTACACAATAATTGAAAGAAATCAAAGACTGATGTCTATTTTGTTTGGATTAAGTATTACAACATGTAACTTAATCTATAGCGGTGCTCTTGTTGTTCAATGAAGTTTCTTCACTGTTCAAACTCTTGAAGTATGTCTCCAGGGGCTTGTCTGCAACAACTTCCTGTTTCTCAAGTTTTTCAAATTGAACTTTCATACTCGCAAGATCAGTTTTTGTTTCTTCAATTCTATCCTTGAGCTAATCTTGATGATGAATCGTCATTATGAGGTTGGTTCTTAGTTCTTCAAAGCCTTGTATATAGTCAATCATACTATCAGAACGTATCCACTTGGTCTCTGTTGGATCTTGAAGGTTGTAAGCCAACAGACATGTCTCATCTTGAGATCCAGCAGAACTATCAGAATCATAATCAGACATGATTTTTGATATGATTTTCTTCTTCCTTTCTGTATTGATTCCTTGACAATCCTTAACCTTTTGAGGTTCCTCCTTATTGAACATTGTAATACTGCGAGTTATTGGAGGCATGCTTGGTATTTAAATAAGAATTGATCAGGGTTTGATTGTATCTCTTAAGAAGAGGCAATACTCAGACCGAAAATATTAGGGAAATTTCGAATATATACAAAATATATTTTATTTCCTTTGTCAGAACTTCTCATCCTGGAAGATTTATTAAAATTCGATAATTTCCAATAAAGCCTAATTTTGGAACATCATGATAAACATGAATATTTTTTAGACAAAAGTGGATTCACAGTTATCTAGTGTTTGTCACACAAGTTTTGATACAAACTATACAAAAAATGTGCTCTTATTTTTATGTGCTTCTCATCTCAAAAGTATGAGCATGAACAAGGATGAGAGTGCACAGTTGCATCGGAGTAAGCCTTTTCTTGCTTACAGTGAGTATCAGAAACATAGTTCATGTTCCTCTTTGGAAATTTCTGCCCAAAGTATTTTCTCCCAAGAAAATGATCCTTTCTTGATTTAAACTTATGATCATGTGGAGAAATCGTACTCATGTGAGAATTTTCAGAGATAGACAAATATCTCTTAATTCTGTCAATGAGATTTTCATAATATTTTCTCATTCTAAGGATTTCCTTATGATGCACATCCGCTTTATTACTTGAAACAATTATTGAAAATTCCTGATTGTTTCCTTCAGCAGAGATTCTCTCTTTCCCTTTCTTCAGGAATTGTTTTTCACGTAAACAAGGATTGTTTCGACATGAGTGGGGGGGAACCTTTTTCCAGAAGCGATTATCAACTCTTCCAACAGATTGTTTTGAGTTGACTTTGTTGGATTGAGATGTATTATGTCTTTCTACCGAGGAATGATCTTTCAGTTTTTTAAGACAAGAAACTTCTTTCAATATTTTTACCATTGTATTTTGAAGAAGTATAAGTTTCCTGTCAAGTGACTGAAAGTTGTATTCCTTAAGATTTATTTCATGGTGAAAAACAGGGGGTCTAACAACCACACTCAATATTACTATTAGCAATCTGTATGGACAAACTCCAATATACTTTCTAGAGAATCAACTAGACAGTCAGACTCAATGTAGATAAAAAGTATATCAAAGAGTTTTTATCTCTATCTCTCGATTAAAATCTTACTCAAGCAAACTGCGAGTCTCAATTTAAATATAAGAGAGATAAACTTGGATGGTACCAAAGACAAATATCCAAGTGTCAATCAATTTAAATCAACAACCAAAAGGTCGGATATTCTAATTGATTGAACAACGCACAACCTGTGATATTTTAATTATATAACAAAATATAATGTGGAAAAGAAATAACACAGACACCAGAATTTTGTTAACGAGGAAACCGCAAATACAGAAAAACCCGGGACCTAATACAGATTGAATACACACTGTATTAAGCCGCTACAGACACTAGCCTACTCCAAACTAACTTAGGTCTGGACTGTAATTGAACCCAACCAATCTCACACTGATCCAAGGTACAGTTATGCTCCTACGTCTCTGATCCCAGCAGGATACTACGTACTTGATTCCCTTAGATGATCTCACCCACAACTAAGAGTTGCTACGACCCAAATTCGAAGACTTTAATAAACAAATCTGTATCACACGGAAAAGTCTATGATAATAGATAAATCCGTCTCCCAAGAATATACCTATGAGTTTTGTTCCGTCTTTTGAACAGGAACTAATTGATAAACCAGTCTTATATTCCGAAGAACAACCTAGTATTATCAATCACCTCACAATAGTCTTAATCGACGCAGCGAAAAAAGATATTGTGGAATCACAAACGATGAGACGAAGATGTTTGTGATTACTTTTTATCTTGCCTATTGGAGATAGAAATCTCAAGCCAATTATTACAATTGTACTCGTACGATAGAAACATCAAGATCAGATCACACAACTGCAAGAAAAGTAGTATCGCTCTGGCTTCACAATCCTACTGAAGTCTTTAAGTCATTAACCTGGTTTAAAAGAAGAAACCAAAGGTTAAAGGAGAATCGACTCTAGCTTAGCACAACTAGTATCACACAGAATGTGTGGGGATTATGTTTCCCAGTTGCTAGAGTTCTCCCTTATATAGTCTTTCAAATCAAGGTTTGCAATCAATGTTAGCTTGGTAACAAAGCATTCAATATTCACTGTTAGATGAAAACCTGATTAGATTCAAGCTAATATTTATCAACCGTTAGATCGAAAACATAGCTTGTTATACACAAATGAAATGCACGTTCCTGGGCTTGTGTAATCGTACCCAAACTTGTACATTAGTTGGTTCAACAATATTTAACCAAATGGTTAGCCATATGATAACTTTCATATCAACCATATTCTTCTTCACCATAACTAGTTCAAATGACTCAAATGAACTAGTTAGAGAGTTGTTCAATTGCAAGGAAATCTCATGTACTACACAAGACACAATTGAAGCAAAAACGATTTGATTCATATGAATCGGTTCATGAACTCTATAGCCACGGTTTGCAATTGCATTCCTTAGTTTATAAAGATAATTTCACTAAACATCGTTTTTAGACATAACCTACTCAAGTTCGCGGACTTAAGTTCGCGGATGGAGTTTACAAACTCCAGCAGAAATTCTCGAGTTTGAAAACTTCGCCAGTTCGCGGACTGGGTTCGCGGACTTAGCTCACACACTTCTTCGGTTCACTTGATCAACAAAGTTCACAAACTTCGGTTCAAGTAATAAGGACTTATACATATATGTGTTTCCACAACAATGCTTATATCCTCCAAATGGTTATATAGTCTAAACTCTCATTTCAATCATTGAAACATTCTCAAAAGACGTTATATAGTTGTTATTCAAACCATTTTTCGTCAGAGCAATTTTCAAAGTGATTGAAACATAACGTGACTTTCGTCACTAGGTAAAGATGAACTTGGCTCAAGCGAAAGCTTTACCAACACATATTTTAAGAAATCGATAGGCGAGGTAAACTCGGCTCGAAATACCAAATGTGTATAATCTAAGTCTATATAGCAAAACGACTTTTGTCTCAATGTAGGAGATAAATAGACTTTTGAGTGATAGATAAGTTCAAGTCTCCACATACCTTTTAGTCGATGAAGATCCACCAGTTCCTTGAGTAGTCCTTCGTCTTGTATGATGATTTCCATGGAGTTCTTGAGCTCAACTACACTTTCTATCCTAGTCCGAGACCTTAGCTATAGTAGCCTAGAAATCAAGACTTATAGTTTTGATCACTAACATTGACAAACATGCTTGAGATAGCAACGCATGCGATTTCGACCGAGCAATGCTCTAACAATCTCCCCCTTTGTCAATTTTAGTGACAAAACTATCAATACATATAGAATACAAAAAATATATAAATAAACTTTTTTAGCTCCTATTCCACATGCCTAATCTTCAACATTACTCGAAATCCTCGTCACTTCCAAGTACTTCAATGATCCCAAAGGTTGTAAGTTTAGCATCATCGTTGTTGAAAATCCGTAGCTATAACAACGAGAAAACAAGAGTTCTCAATCATTGTTATACCGTGTCATAGTATCATTACACAATGTCAAAGTTCAATTGTATCACAACTTTAACAACAATACTATGGTGATATGTCACTCCTCCTTAGTCAATACTCCATCTCACATGGAAACCACTCCCCCTTACATAATGATCCGAAAACCATATGTATTTTTAGTGTGAACTACATATTAATTCTCCCCCTTTTTGTCAATAAAATTGGCAAAGGTACAAGAACGGTATCCTAATGAAATTTCCGAACGAGATGTTTCATGACCAAAAGAAAGCATATATCATCTTATTTAGATGCAATCATAAATCCAAAGCATTCATCAAGGAGTTTAAAGATACAAGATAACCCCTATAATATTCCATAGCCGCACTCCCCACAAAGATTTGGCAATTACGCACAAGTTCAAAAGATCTCACCCCCATAAAATTTCATTCCCGAAAGAACAACAAGAGCGACCTTAATTTAAAAAAGTAAAGAAGGATTTCTTCGGACATAACAAATCACATACAAGTATGAATTTGAATCCAAAATATTAAATTAATCATAAGAGAACCCATGATTGACTTAATCGGAAATGCTCAACACAAGTAAACTTATGGAGACTTAAAAAAAACTCAATTAGATTAATCACAAGAAAACCCATAATTAATCTAATCGAAATACACAACCAAACTAATCACAAAAGTAATCAATTTAATTGGTCATGCTCGACACAAAGTATCTCATGGAACAACAACTATGCCAAAACAATGACTCAGTCGATAGAGCTCAACATAAGACACCTTATGGAACAACACGGTATGTACACAAATTGTGGATCGGAGATCGACCTAATACCGTGGAATAATCAAGGACTCATTCTATTTTCCATCACCATTTGCACAATGACATCCAAAAGACATAATCCTTGAACACAAAAGATTTTAACCTATCTTCCATCAAGAATTGGCATAATAGGCTTAACTTTTGTATTTGTCAAAAGTCAATTCATTCTTTGATCAATACATACATATCAACTCACGAACGACTTTACTTTTGACAAAGTATGGGGCAATCAAGTTCACGGACGTAAACACACATATCCCATAACAATATTGCAATATATGAAATCATAAAGATTAATACTACAAAAATCATCTTCCAGATAAATTTAGAATTTAAACCAATAAATCTAAAAACATGAAGATGAAAATGTTGGACATAACTATGTGTAATCACAATAAAGGCTAGTTTAAGAGATAAATCATATCTAAGTTTTACTAGTTATTATCTATGAGAATATAATTGTAAAAAATATTTAAACATACCTCTCTTTTCTCCTTGCCTTAATAATTGTGCAAACTACAAATAGCTCACTTAATTTGGGACCTGAGGTAGTATATAAATGCATGCTTCAACATAAATAAAAAAAAAAAAAAAAAAAAAGAGAATAATCAGGAGCTGAGGTCGTTCCTGCGTGGGACAATGGAGACGAATTCTGACCTTCATGCGTCAATGACAACTGTCTTCTCGATATTATCCACGATCACTGGAAAAGCAAACCAAGACGAACCGCGGGCACAAGTTTCATGAAGTGGTGTAATAAGAGTGTAAATAAATTATTTGAGCCGTCAACCATCCATTTTTTTCTATTAATTAATACAATTAATTAATATTTTCTCACGAGTCATTCACGTGCTCCATACGTTTGCAGTAAAACCACCAAACAAATTGCACATTCTCCTAACCCGCATCAGTGATACCTCGTTACTTACCTCCTAAATAGAACATTTCTATGATTCTATCTAGCGTATCTAACGGCATCTTCAACAAAACTCAACGCCGTTTACAACTATACCAATCAAAAGGTGGGTATCAGACGGAAAGGTAGTCAAGAAAAGGCGTGATATTAAAATAAGGATTTATCTGGATTAAGACATAATCAGAGAATAGATTCCGTCACTATCGACTATCCTCCTGGATATCTGACTGATTTCCATTAAACAGAGACAAAAGTACCCCATTAATATCACCTCCTACTACTGACTACTGAGACTGATTTAGGTACTATCTCTCTCTTTTTAAAATCGTCGCATCTTTTTTCACATCCTTTGTCTTTTTTACATCTCACTCACTTTTTTATTTCTGAAAAAGGGCACAGAGAAAGCAAAAATGAGGTTTTTCTTTTCATTCTCTCTCAGAGGAATGTAGAGCTGGATAGATCTTCTTCTTTTCACAAATTTAGTGATTCTTGATAATGGGGAAGAATGGGTTTGTGCAGGGCCGGCCATTAGGCAAAGTCCGCAAAGTTTAACTTTGGGGCAGCACGGGCAGGGGGCAACAGAAAAAAAAATCTTTAGCTAGTTTTTAGACTTTGGTTACCGAAAAGCAATGAAAATGGTTGCACAACTGGTAAACAATGGTTATCAATAAAAATATCTTTAGCTAGTTTAGCCTTCAATTACCGAAAAGCTTGCCAGAGAAAACTGGGAACGAGAATAAGAGCATTGGGAACACTGGGTAGCTTGCTAGAGAACGATAACAGGTTCTTGAGGTGGCCTCTAGCTTGCTAATGATCTTTTGAAGTACGTTCTTTCTCTTAGGAATGTGTTTACTCTTACTCTACTGACAAGTCAAAATAAGAGAGTTGTTTAGAGGGTAAAGCCTCCCAGATTCACTAGTACAGAGTCTTAACACTACAAAACAGGTGGTTTCTAGGGACGGTCATTTTTTCAAAACCGTCCCTAGAGATGGTTATTTGGGACGTTCATGGTCTGACCGTTCCTGTAAGTCATGGGATAATTAATTTAAGGCTATTTTTAGGCCGCCCCTAAAAAAAAGTATGACCAAAAAGTATTAGTGACGGTAGAATAGGGAACGGACACAAAACCGTCACAAATATTTCTTGGGACGGTTTTAGGGCTTCTTGGGACGCTTTTTGGCCGTCCCAAGAGGCTTTCTATTTTGTAGTGTAAATAATGCAAATTTTCACAACAAAATGTGGTTGTTTGATCTTTTTTACTTTCCCCGTTGTGAGATCATCATGATATCATGCAAGTCACCTAAACTGGACTAGCAATAGCCCTCCCAGTTCTAGTTCAGCTAAAATTTTCACAAGACCTATCGTAAAACATCAAACTCTTGAACATGTGGTACCTAAATACTAATTCGCATAAGAATTAAACCATCTAGGTTCTTTTGATAAGTTTTTGAAAAATGCTTTTCTATATGTACAGTTAAGATATTCGACAAGCTTTTGGCAACACAATATATGTATTCCTAGGCTTAAATATGGCAGAAAATGATGCTAACATAGCTTATACGCACCACCTTATGGTCCGGACTATAGTTTGTTGATATTCGACAAGCTTTTGGCAACACAATATATGTATTCCTAGGCTTAAATATGGCAGAAAATGATGCTAACATAGCTTATACGCACCACCTTATGGTCCTGACTATAGTTTGTTGATATTCGACAAGCTTTTGGCAACACAATATATGTATTCCTAGGCTCAAATATGGCAGAAAATGATGCTAACATAGCTTATACGCACCACCTTATGCTCCAGACTATAGTTTGTTGTATGCAAGGGGGCAACATTTTTTTGGGTATGCTTTGGGGCAGCAAAATGTGAGGGCCGGCCCTGGGTTTGTGTTGTTTTTGATTTTTGTGGTTTTATTTTGTGGGTTTTCCATTGCTTCAGCTTCTCCTCCTGTTAGTAAGTCTCTCTCTGAATCTCTCTAAATCTCTCTGGTTTGAGCTATGGTTTGTTTAAATTTCACACTCTTGTTACACTTCATGTTGACAGAGATTGCTGGTGGGTTTGTATCAAATGCTCTCGCCCCTTTGTTGAAATGGTTGAGGGGATTGAAAGCTAGTACAAAAACAGGTGAGAGGATCTTGGTTGTTGTGCTTATCTTTTGTTGTCTTGTTTTTGTTTGATGATTTGGTTTTGAGTGTTTTTGTTGTTGTGGGTTTTGTGTGTAGCGATTACTGGTAGGCCTATGATGAAGTTTGAGAATGGATATACAGTAGAGACAGTATTTGATGGGAGTAAACTTGTATTCTGTGGAGGTATTACCTAACGGAGAACTTCTGGTTTTGGATTCTGCTAATAGTAACATCTATAAGATCTCTCAGCCCTTGTCTCGCTGTAAGTTTCAATGTTCTTCTAAACTAATTGATTTTTAATCTTTCTTTCACTATTTGGGTTGTGGGTAAAGTTTTGAGGTTTTGTTGATTGTGCCTTGTTTGTTATCACTTGAGATTTATGCTGTTCAACTTGTTGATAGTGCTATTTTGGTTTGAGGCATTGTATTTCATAAGTTGCTAGGTCGTGTGGAATTTCAATTTCTTATCTTAAATTGGAGTAAGATTTGACTTTTGTTAAGCAGATTATAGTATCGGACTCTTAATTCTCAAGTGCACAGAATGTCTTTCGGTCTTGTTTCTGAAAATCCTACTCCATTGCTTCCTGTATAGTCGAAGCTCAATATTGCTTATTTTCCAGACAGCTTTTATGTGAAAGCCATTGGTCTTTGTTTCTTATCATTTTTCCTTGTCTTCTAGTTTGGCTTCAAGTGGAGTCCTACTCCATTTTAACACCGAAGGATAGTAATCAGTTATATCTTTTCTGATTTAAGAGCTTTAATAGATTTGTTACGAGCCTGAAGGGGCATAAGAATGTCTGAATAAAATGGGTGTTTGTGCTGTCGAGTTCCAATCAACATCACCATTCACGTTTTCTCAAACTTGTCACCATTGGTTCATCCAATTGGTCATATCTTGATATTATAATGTATTAAGTTCTTTTCTTATATCCAGTTACTTTGCATATTAAAATCTGGATCCTGTGTACTGAATTCCAGATAGCAGACCAAAGTTGGTTGCTGGTTCAGCCGATGGGTACACTGGGCATGTTGATGGGAAGGTGCGAGAAGCAAGAATGAATCATCCAAAGGGCCTTACTGTAGATGATAAGGGAAGTATCTACGTTGCGGACACTGTGAACATGGCGATAAGGAAGATCAGTGATGCAGGTAATTTTAATTGACTCATCCCAAAGAAGAGGGCACTATACGTTCATTATTTATTGATAATAACAAAGTTCAACTATATAAATTACATTTCACAACTTGCATTTGACGCTGTCATCTTAGCTACCAAGTCTACATATGTTCTTGGTATTTATTGTAACACCATAAGTACTACAGTAGTACATCTGATCTAAGTTATCAGAGAAGCATAGCTAAGCAAATAGCAAAGCAATTAGATACACTAGTAATTATGTGTTCACACCTTGTATGTCATTTCCTTTAATATGTCTATCTGATGTCAATTTTAATCTATTATATTGGAACACTGAGTACTACCATGGGATATATGTTTTGACTTTTGTATAGGAGTAACAACTATTGCTGGAGGGAACTGGGGCCGTGGAGGTTCTCATGTTGACGGGCCAAGCGAAGATGCAAAGTTCTCAACAGATTTTGACGTGGTTTATATTGGGGGCAGTTGTTCCCTTCTGGTCATAGACAGAGGAAACAAGGCTATCCGAGAGATTCAGCTCCAGTATGATGATTGCGCCAACCAATATGGAGCTGGTTTCCCTCTTGGTATATTTAATTAACCTTGTTGCCCAAGACTGCAGTTTAGTCACCACCTCATGTTTAGTGGTTTATCCTTCCCTCTGCTTTTTTAGTTTTTTTTTTAATCTAAAATTTGTACTACTCTGCAGGGATTGTGGTGCTTGTTGCAGCAGGCTTCTTTGGTTACATGCTTGCAATGCTTCAGCGAAGAGTGGGGACAATGATGTCTTCCCAAGACGTGAGTAGTCCATCTTCATTCCCAGTTGCTGCTTCCATGTTTTTTTATTTATAATTTTAAAATACTGGAGTAGCTAGATGATATCAAATATTGAAGATATATCCTCGTTTCTTTTGATACTTCTCTAGGATCTAACTATTAAGAAGCAGAGCATCAATTCAAGTCCATATCAGAAGCCTCCCAAATTGTCAGTAAGGCCACCACTAATCCCAACTGGTGACGAACAAGAGAGTCAAGAAGAAAGTATATTTGGTTCACTAGGGAAGCTGTTTGTCAATGCCGGGGAATCTGCAGCAGAAATAGTTGGAGGATTGTTCGGGTTTAAAAAAAAAACCACAGATCCATCAACACCAGTATCAGAATCAGCAAAGGCGTGAAAATTCGTAGCCCTTACAAGAAAGCTTTGTCATACGCGATGAAGATGACCCGCCTTCAATAGAAACAAGGACACCAACTCCGAAGAAAACTTACGCCTTTATGGAAAAAGACCCAGAAAAAACACATCATGTAAGGCAGAGCCGAGCTCGTTATAATGGGTGGGAGGGTGATGTGCAACAGCGAAAACATCAACAACAGCAACAGCAACAGCAGCAGCAACAACAGCACTACCAAAGGCATTATTCGTCAGGCCCACAAACATATTATGAGCAAAGCACTGAGTCGACGAAGGAGATTGTGTTTGGGGCAGTTCAGGAGGAGGATGGAACACGTAATGAGGTGGTGATGAAACCTGTGGACTATGGAGCTCCTGTATATGATTATCAGAATCTTCGCTCTCGTACCAGTTACATGGGTTATAGCCAGGGTTATTAAGGAACATAAACTATACTGTTATTAAGAGAATTGGTTGGGGTTTTTACTTTTGATGCCTATATAAATATTAATTTTTGTTAAAATTTAGGTTAATCTTTTCAGGATAAAATAGTACAATGTTGCCTTTGGTGACACCCCTACAATGAGAGTACTGTTGTCTTTTTTGTATACCTTGTTGGGTTTTTTTTCCTTCCAGTGTTGATGTCATTACCTTGTCCCGACAAATCTCCTTCCTAATCTTCAGTCTCACCGTGAAGTTACATGAAATCTTATAGCACTATATCCTATTATCCTCCTTGAAAGAAGCTCACAAACGTATCAATGTACTGTTGTATTATCCTCCATGAAAGAAACTCACAAACGTATCAATGTACTGTTGGGGCAAACGACATTCAACCATGCACAACATATAATACATTTTTTTTTTTGGAAATTCGTACCCAATTAAGTGAGAGACAGAAAGAAACTAAGCCTATTATTGGGGCTTCACATTCCAATAGAGGGACTTCACATGGATTTCTACTGACTAAAATATTGGATGGGAGGTGTCCTAGGACAGTTGCAGAATGTCTAAATTACTCTCCATCAAATTAAACAAAACCCATTCTAAATGAAATTCTTCTCCATTACCTTTCTATCTCCCCAAACGTAGGAAAAAAACCCGAATATCATCTAATCATTATCCAAGGTTCGATCGATCAAGAACAAAAGTTTTAAACCCCTCAACCACAGGAAAAATAAATTGGCATGGATTATCCGATGTAAGTTTCGAGAAACCCGTTTTTATTTGTTAATTTTGTGTTTCAAACAGGTTAGATCGATTGAAATTAGTGTGAAAAATGGGGTGTAAAGGGATTTAGGTTGGGAGTTCTTCATTCCCAATTATAAATTCAGTTTCTGGATGTGTTACGGTTGGGTTTGTAGAATTTTCTAACCATAAATCTAGATTTGACTCCCTCTTTTCCACCTCCCTATTCACCTTCCTATAATTTAAACCCCACGTTTAAAGAAAGGCTTTTTAATAAAGTAACCACCTTTTTGAACCATATTTAAGAAACTGGCCGTTTTTTTGAATCTTTATATAAACTGGCCGATATTGACATTTTCCATCCCGTTTTTTTCAAAAAACGGATTTAGTAGTTAACTGGCTATGTGGCAGTTAACCTGCTAGGTAAAAGACGACTTAACCCTCGTCTGAGTTCGTAACCAAACCAGTATCGAGTCAACTCGGTGACTCATTGCAACGGTCGTATTTGTAACGGTTGGATTTGTAACGGTCAGATTCAGCTTCATTCATAGAAATTAGGCCCTGCAGAGAAGAACCATAGTATTTGTCATACTCAACAGATCAAAAAAATAAAAATAAATAAGACATGAGCCAAAATGAAGTAAACTCTCCAGGCAGCAGTAGCAGCAGCAAGGTAAGATTAAGATTAAAACAACCCCTAATTTCATGTTCTATCTGTGCACAGGGAATTCATGATCCAAAGGTATGTCCTTGGATTTATTCCAGGTGCAAATATATACCATGTAATGGTATAAGGCAACTATTGTGTTCAAAAGCAAAAGAAACAAACGAAAAAATGTTTTTGAAGTGTTCAATTCCAACCTGTCAGTACTTTGAATGGTTTGACGATGCCATCGATCCTGTCAAATGCAAGATGGTGAAATTACCAGTAGAGAATGGTTGTTACGCTTGCGGAGAATCTGGTCATTGCTTCAAAAACTGCCCACTGCAAAATCAAACCTGCAACAAAGATCACTCTGCAAATCAAAGATGGAGATGAAATTTTGCAAGAATGAACACAACAAGAACATAACATACCTCACTTGTACAGATTGTGACGGTTTTAAATGGGTCTCAGATGAAGTCTTCATTGCTGCAAAAAACAGAATTATGCATTCAAGTTTACAACTTAATGCTATATGTAAGGAACTCAACAATCTGAAAATGTAACCTGCAAATGTACTAATAAACAACCTGCCACTTTTGATTCAGCATTAATTCAAGTCTACAAAAGAAAAAAAATATTGTCTTCTTAAACACAAAAAATCAGAAAACGGATCTCAAATCATTTCTTCTTAGCCTTTCCATTTCCCCTTCCCTTTCCTTGTTTTATATTCTGAGATACAGATCCAATGCCAAAGAAGTTCTGATAAAGGTTATTTATTGTAGAGGGTGGAGTAGAAGATGGTGCTATATATGGCAGACTCATAGGTGTTGTGGAAGCTGGAGTAGAAGATGGTGTTGCCAAAGGCTGACTGCCAGGCCCTGTAAAACATTCACCAACAAATGATGCCGTTCTCTTCTTCTTGTTTGAATTAGCTGCACCCCTAACTCCGGTGGTCTAGCATACACAAACCAAGGACAATCATGTTCTGTTTTAAACCTACACTCAGCCTTAATTCTAGAGGGAGCACTTCTATCCAAAATAAATTGACACTTATTAAGAACACAATAACCCCTGAGATGTTTCTTAAATGCTTCCTTATTTGCAAATCTAGTTTTTACCAATATAAATTAAACTTCTCTTTAACATCCATAGACAAACCCTTATACACCATATACTTAAGTGTCATCAACTCTGTTTCATCTCTATGGCAATCAGGAAATACCAAAGTCTCATTCTTTGGCTCCGCATATACATTGATATTCCTAAATTTGAACTGACTGCAACACAAATGAAACAAAATCAGATATAAACCTATGAAAACCCAATGAAAACCTAAATAAGCAATATTACTTAAAATCAAACACCCAATCACGAAATTAAACCCCAATTAAACAATAAAAATTTGGTTTCAAATAAACCCTAATTACAAAGGAAAAAAAACAGAAACCCTAAAAATCGATCAATTAAATCAATTAACTATCAATACAATGATTTTCATCATATATTAAGTCACGGGTTTCGTTAATCTTACCTTGATTCAGACAGTTTCAATCCCGGTTTGTACCTCATCTTCACTGTATCACCACTATCTCTGAATCCCTAAATATGTAGAACTTTTCTTCCAAATACACTCTGGTCTTTCACTAACATCTATGTCTTCAACAAAAACAACTTCAATAACATCAGTTTTCTTTCTCTTTCCAAACAGCTTCAATACCTAACCCTAGTTTCAGAACTGGGAGAAGAGAACGAGGGAGAAGAGAGGACGAAATAGAAAGTGTGGTGAGAGATTACACCACACGCGTCTTTAAATGGGCAAGGGCACAGTCGTAAATTCTCGTACCGAGTTTGACTTATTCAACACAGATGACCGATCTGGTGGGCCCAGGTGTCAACTCTAACGAAAAGGCCAGTTTCTAAAAGAATTTAAAAGCTTGGCCGGTTTATTAATTATATGGTTTGAAGCAGGACACTTTATTAATTTGCCCTTTAAAGAATGATAAACCCTACCAATACCTGAATGTGAATCTAAATCTAGATGTGTGGTTTAGATTGTAGGGAGGTGAATAGGAAGTGGGAAAGAGGAAGTCAAATAGCATTTCTGATTATTCAATTATTCATAGCCATAAACTAGGTTAGTGAGCCATTAAATTGGTAAAACGGTGACTACAGGTCTAGACCCCTGAGCCGCCAACAAATAAATAAAAACTCTGACATCTTTGTTGTTGATGGCTGCATCGATCCCAATAAGTAGCTTATCATTTTCGTACGGCGTGGACATTTATCAACACCTTCAGTGATTGGAACATCTTAGGCTAAGTACACAGAAAAACAAGTTAGAAAAGATTTTGTGTCTTTTCTAAGAAAGCTTCCCAAAATGTTCGTGTCTTTACTAGGAAAGCTTTCCAAAATGGACTTCCATCTGTTCTTCATTTTCGCCTCCCTTGGACATCTTTGTTGCATCAATGATAAAAATCGCAGCAACCTCTTGAGTGGTGGCAGTCGTCAAATACGATATTTGAAAACAAAATCTTTATCCTTATGACCAAGCGAATCTGCACAACAACATAATACCTCTACCGTTTATACAGTGTGAAACTCATGTTTGCTCATATTATTGTGTCCCGTATCAAGGCCCATTTTTTCTTAATTCAATATTTGAATGGCAAATGTTAGAGCACAACTTGATATGGTGCTGACAACGTGGTTTTAGTAAAATCCTATTGTTGGGGCTTCAACCCAATAGGATTTTGGGGGTTTAATGTGATTTGGATAGCCAAAATATGGATAGAGGGATGTTATGTGACTCAAAAGTCGGATTTGCTCTTTTCTAATAAAATTAATTAAAATTAAAATCTAATCCCAAATCAAAATCAAAACCCTTTATCACTTCAAATTACTATTCTTTTTCTCTCTTCTTCTTCTTCTTCTAAAAAACACTCTCCAAAACCTAAACCTATCTCCCTCCCTTATCCATTAATTCTTCGAACAACTCAAGTTGATTCGATTCTACCCAAGTTGATTCTCAAGATGGAAACAAAATCAAGAATGGAAAGATCCGGCCGATTGAACCCTGATTCTGAAACATGGCAAGTTATTGGTGTTATATTTAATGGAGATGTGGTAAACCAATCTGTTCAAACACCTGCAATTCCTCCATGAATGAGTTATTTTATACGGATGGGACTTTTCCAACCATAAGTTGTTCGGTGTCTGCAGAAAATATTTGAGTGATGAGTGTTTCGGCTGGGAATTTCCTCACCGTAAAAGTTTTGTCCGAACTATGTTTTCAGTCTCCTAGCTAGACTGTGTTTACGGTTAGGTAGTCTCACACTTCCCAGCCGATATTTTCTCATACTGATGGGTCGTATGTTGTTACCTAACCGTAACTATATCACTCTAAGTGAATTGCCTCTATCTTCTTATATGTTTTTCACCATTTTTAGGAACCCTGAAAAGGAGAAAGAACCCAGGAACTACCAATGTGTGATATTGCTAGGATGACAGTACGTATGTTAAGTATACGATTCTTATTCTTATATACGTTTCTCAAATTATGTACAACTATTCATTGAAGGATGTGAACTTGATATGAAAATAGGTCGAGCGAGTTATGTGGATGGCCAGGGTCCTGTCATGTAACATTTAGGAGTTTTTATATTTGGATTGCAATCAAGAAAAAAAATGCTTCTCAGGCTTCAGGAGTTACATAATCCAACGAAGGATGACCTCTATACTAGGCGACGATGATGATTGGATGAGTGGTTCCCAGACTCCCCATAGTTCTTCATCATCTTCTGAGGATGTTGCTAAGAATTTTGGTTGAGTGGATGAGCGGTTTATGTACTTGCTTAAGTCATTTCATTTTTTCATTATAAAAGACTTACATTAGTATGTTTTAGGGTTATGGATTTGGGAGGATTTCGTTTGTTTGAAGTAATGGATTGTAGAAGGGTAAAAACTGATTCTGCTTAAAATATTAAATTGAGTGTGTCAATGAGAAACGGGTCTAGACCCTAAACAAATGTACTGCACAAGAGTACTTTAGATTCGAGAAATCATTCTGTACAATTCTGGCCTAATCCAAGAAATGGCCGTCCAGTCTTGCTTCCGTCACAAAATTAAAGAGAAGGGTCGATCTTAGGGAGGAAAGCAGAGAAGGAGTTGAGATCGGAGAGATAGACTCTGTAAGGTGTGATTGTTTATGACTTATCTCAGAAAAATGGAACTTGCTGCAAAAGATGGTAAAATACAAATTCTCTGTGTTCCCTGGATAGTTAGTTGATTGTTGTTAGAGCATAGCTCGTTTGAACCCACCAAGCGTTGGTATGTCAAGTTTGGTTGTCATATTTTAGTGAATCAAAACTCATTTTAAGAGTCGCTTGATTATGTACTAAAGTCAATTTCGTATAGGTTAGCTTGAAAGTATTAGGATATGAGACATTACAAATATTGCGAAGACTCGAAGAAGTGAAGAAGTAAGAAGCTACAACGACAACATCATCCTTCCACTTGAGGTTAGTGATATTTGACTTGAACTGTTTCATTCCCTAACGTATCTTTCAAGTCGTGCATATTGAAAACGAAATTGCGAAGCATGTTTGAACTCTAGATAGACATAGTATTAAGGAATACAATATGAAGTTTATTGCTTAACCATTAAACTTTGTAGATAAGACATCGACATAATCGTTTAAATGCTATTGTGATTATGTATGGGTATGAGGTGAGAATTTCATCCTAGGAAACAATGTTTTACATGTGTTTTATAGAAGTAAGTTCATAAACTTGTTTATGAATCGAAAAGGAAATCGCCAGGTATTATTGGTATTGTTATTCACTGCATATCTTGTGAACATCCAATATGTGTGATTTAGTATAACCGCTCACGACTTTTTTGTGTTCTTGGTAAAAATATTCACAATGGCCTATGCATTGGTATGACTTTTATTAGTGAAACTGATCTTAAGTAATCACCTGAGATGGTATGATCGAGTTTGTGATTTGTTGAACCGAATCTGGGTAAAGGGGAACTGATCCTATGAAGAGGTGCAACACATCACAAAGGGGAATCGGTCCTTGTATGAGGTGCAGCAAGTTTGTAGCAGAAAGGGAACCGATCCTATGGACATGTGCAACACATTTTTAGGCAATGGGGAACCCATCCTATGGACATGCGCAACACATATGAGTTAGATACCATATATATATGGGCAACCGATCCTAGTACCTAGTCAACCGAATTTTGGAAAGCTAGTGTGACTATGCATAATACTCACATGGAAGTAGAACCGAAACTTGTTTTGGTAGAACCGTTAAACCCATGATTTGTGATTGAGTGTTTCTTAATCAATCACATAGTTCTTGAAAGTCAGATGGACCAATTCTAAACTTTTTTGGAAGTGTGGAAAATCTGTTTCAAGGTTGTAAGTATGAAAGAGGACTTATAAAGTAAAGATGTCGGCATACTTTGAACACGTTCAATAATGTTTATCTTTTATTGTTCAAAGTTATTCCTTAATAGCTATAGGAACAAAATCCCAAGATCGAAATATAAATAAGTTAAGAATCTTTTAATTAAGGTTGTTAATTTTATTTTAAGAAAATGAGAATTAGTAATGTGCATTTACTAGTTGAGATTTTTCAGAGAGATTTTCGGTTATTATTTTGGACAGAGCATTTCCAGGAATTATGGAAACCGAATTTGGAATATATTTAATATATTTGAGAATATTTTCGGTTTTAGAAATTCCTTGGTGTCCAAATTTCCTTGTCTATAAATACTTGAAGTTTCTAGCAAGCTAATCCTTCGTGACATCAAACTTCCTCGGTTGTGTTGTTGCTGGTGTAGCCGCCAATTCGGAGAGGAGAGTAACCTAATTAGGCAAAATCTCTTATGTCCGCTAAGTTTAAGTCTTCTTTGGGATTGAGAAGCTCTATTAATACCGTTGGTGGGAAACTAGATAATTTCGGTTTATCTTGTGTATTCGATTGATTTGATTGACTAACGGTGGTTGAACTTTGATTGCACCTAGTTTGTTTATGCTTGAGAATCTTTTCTTCTGATATAAGATTCACTCAAACTAGACCGAAGTTTCGACAGGGATCTTTAGACTGTTGTTAGTTCTAAAGACGATCTTGTGATAATCCATTTTTAACAGACTCCGTTCTGTACGTGATTGATCGCAAGAGATTCAAGTTGTTGTGTGCAGGTGTTTATTGAAGATCTAAGAAGATTTGAAGACAAAGAAGATATTGAAGATTTCTGATTTGGGGTTCATAATCTTTGGTGTGCACAATACTTGTTTCGGTATAAGAGGATCCAACTATAATCGGTTTATCCGTGTGGTAGATTGGATTGATTAGTTGTGTAGATCGGCATCAATACAATTCTTTGTGATTAAAAGTATTGATTGTAAAACCTTAACAATTACCTTTGGTAATTGAACATAAGATAGATCTAAGAACCCGACGAAGGAGTTTATGTTAAGATAAACAGAAGAGCCTTTGTCCGAATCACATCACTTGGTTGAATAGAGTTGATACCAAACATATTTGTTGTTCCTTTACTGTTTGGAATAAGAACCAAAAGAATTGTTCCAAGTACGTGACTTATTCATAAGTTGGAGGCGTGGGGATACAGACGGAATTGGGTGAACTATAGGTTTAGTTGCTTGGTCTCAACTATACGAAGTTGGTTTAATTTTGTGTAGCGGCTTAGTCCTGATAGTATTCAATTCTGGACAAGGTCCCGAGGTTTTTCTGCATTTGCGGTTCCTCGTTAACAAAATCTTGCGGTGTCATTTACTGTATATTTCGGCATTATAATTGTTTTATTATAATTAAAGTAAATTACACAAACGTTAATTCCTATTTACTTGATAAGCAATCCTATTGTGTTTAGTTAAGTCTGAACCTTTTTATCAAGTAAACATACTTCGTTGTTGTATTGTCTCGATCTCGTATCCATAAACGATCACAGAAAGTGTGAACCGATTAGTTGCATTGTCTCGACTCAGTCCATAGACAATCACTTTCGGATAAAGGACTTATAGGTAGGAAAAGTTTTAGCTTGAGGTATATTTGGGTACCCTCGCCTTTTCAATTGTCGATTGAATATATTGAAAATCTATTTATATCAAGTCATAATCGAATACCCTGATCTCGTAGTTGGAAGTAGTTGAGTGGTGGAGAGGTGGAGATCGTGTAAAAATGATGAGCACCATGTCCCTACTGTGAAGGGAAGACTGGTCGGTTTTACATCCACTACTCCTCTACTTTTGTCAACTTTCCGCCTTTCCTGACACTTTCTCATAATGGGCGTGTTCCACGCCGAACGTTGTAAGCCGCCAGACCAATACCCTGATGAATATCCCCCAGTTTTGTGACATGTTTGATGTCTCGAGTGTTTTTGTAGAAAATATGAAGCAAGTCACATGAAGAATGGAACAAGCCATGCATGGTAGTTTCTGAATGGGTCATGTTTGCAAGACCTGATTATTTCTACCTATCACGCGCAAGCTAGGCAGCGGGTGGTCATAAGTGTTAAGTCAAGTCGTATGAATGAGACTTGTCGTGAGTCCGTGCTAAAAAAATAGTTGTTCGAGGGTGAAAACAGTTTCTGCTGATTTCGGTAATTTCGAGTGTGTGGGTGAGAAACGAGTCTAAACCCTAAACAATATACTGCAAGGGAGTACTTTGATTCGAGAGATCAATCTATACAAATCCGGCCTAAACCAAGAAATGGTCGTTCCAGACTTGCTTCGGTCACAAAATGAAGGAGAAGGGTTGGTCTAGGGAGGGAAGCGAAGAGAGTGTTGAGACCAGAATAGTTGATTCGGGAAGAGTATTTGTTTGACGACTTGTATCAGAAAGTGGAAAGCTAACAGATTGGAAAGATAATAAGTGATTTCTGAGTGTTGTATTCCTCTGACCAAAAAACCCCGTCCTTTGGTGGAAATAGGTGATACCTATTTATACAAGTCGCAACGAAATGTACCCTGGTCTTGTAAGAAGTGGAAACAGTTGAGTAAATGGAAGAAAACGGTAACGGGTAACGCCTGAAATTGATGTTTCCATAATGAAGGAAATATTTCACCATTAATTCTTGTATTTACTAACCGCCTCACTCTTATGACACTTTCTTATAATGGGCGTAGTGTATGCCGCACGCTGTAAACCGCCAGACCAATACCCTGATGAGCATCCCTCAGTTTGTGACATGTTTTGACGCCTCGAGTGTTTTGTATAGCATGTTGCTATTGTTTGGCAAGTTGAGCTTGGGAGGCTTGCCGGATCGGCGGTGACCTTCGACGGTCGAGATTTTGCATCTTGAGAGGAAGGTTAGCCGTTGATTGTGGTTACCTTCGGAGCCAGTGGCGTGGCCACGGTGCTGGCATGGCTTGCGCATGCTCTTGGCGTGGCTAATTAGGGTTTGGTTCCGTGACCATAGAATTGGCATATCTAAGTGTGCAACGTGGCCAAAGAGTTGGAAACGTAGCCAAAGGTTGCAACAAGTCGTTTGGTTTAGTGGCGAGCTTGTACGGATGAGATTTCCATCTCAGAAGGAAGGATAGCCGTTGATTGTTGCAACCTTCCGTTTAGCAGCCAGCGGCATGGAGGCATGGCCAGCATGGCTTTGGCGTGGCCAAATTAGGGCTTTGGCACCGTGTCCAACAGTTGGCACCGTAGCCAAGAGATTTCCACAAGTCGTTTGGTGGCAAGTTTGTACGGCTGGGATTCACATCTCATAGGGAAGGGTAGCCGTTGATTGTTGCAAACCTTTATTTGGCAGCCAGTGTCATGGAGGCATGGCCGGCATGGCTTTGTCGTGGCCAAATTAGGGTTTTGGCACCATGGCCAAGAGTTGGCACCGTATCCAAGAGATTGCCACAAGTCATTTGGTGGCAAGTTTGTACGACTGAGATTTGCATCTCAGAGGTAAGGGTAGCCGTTAATTGTTGCAACCCTCCGTTTTGCATCCAGTGGCATGGAGGCATGCCCGGCGTGGCTTTGGCATGGTTTAGGCGCGACCAAGCTAGGATTTTGGCATAGTTTTAGGCGCGGCCAAAATTAGGGTTTTGGCATAGTTTAGGTGCGGCCAAAATTAGGGCTTGGCATTAGGACAAAAGTTGCCACGTGTTTGGTGGCGAACTTGGACGGCTGAGATTTTCATCTCAGAAGGAAGGGTGACCGTTGATTGTTGCAACCCTTCGTTTGGCAGCCAGCGGCATGGGGGCATGGTCGGCGTGGCTTTGGCATGGTTTAGGCGTGGCCAAGCTAGGATTTTTGCATAGTTTTAGCGCGGCCAAAATTAGGGTTTTGGCATAGTTTAGGCGCGGCCAAAACTAGGGCTTGACATTGGGCCAAAAGTTGCCACGCGTTTGCTGGCGAATTTGGACGGCTGAGATTTGCATCTCAGAAGGAAGGGTGGCCGTTGATTGTTGCAACCCTTCGTTTGGAAGCCAGCGGCATGGAGGCATGGCTGATAGCTAAGGAATTATACCTAAAACTATGTTCTAATTTTCCTGCCAGTATACAGGGATGTTATAGCTATTAAATAAGCAGGGTAAGTCCCCAGGGACAAGGAGGGAACTGATGTTGTTTTTCTAATATTTTCCTAACTAATTTCTAACCTACAGTGACAATGACTAAGGAATTTGGGATATGAGAGGGACTGCTAGGCTTTGAATCCACCTCTAGCCCTATACTAAGCATTCAACTGAGTATGATACTCTTGTCCTTGTAACAGATAAGGAAGAAGTGTCAAGTCCATTACTTACCTAAGGTGTTTCACCAATGGATAGTTCAATCGCAACTAAAGTATTAACCCGGAGCACTAATTGTCTAATCAAGCACAACTAGTCAAAGGATTAACAATAATCTATCAAACATGAGTTGCAGTTCAATCAACACAATGTTATCCTAACTACAATGGATGCTTGACATACATTGTGAGAGCAGAGTATTGACGCACTGAGATTAAATCTATCATACAACATTTTAAGTATTCAAGAATCACACAAACAACATAAATAACATAGTACAAAGCTATGGTTTCATCTCAACCTTAGCTTAGTGAACTAAAACATGATCAAATTATACTACTGGATGAAACAGATGAAATATTAAAATTACAGAACACTAAGAGCTTGGTGCTCCGGCTAGCCCGGGCATACCCACACACCACAATACCATCTTCTATTTATAGTTTTACATGAAATCCCTAATTTCTAAACCCTAATTTTGAAAGAACCCGAATTTTTAAAATCGAGAATTCACTCACTGATTCTCTGAATTTGTCTCCTATGCTCTCTTGCTCGTCCTTCCTTTCCTCTTCTGCTACGAACCCATGCCTTCTTGGTCTTCTCTGCGCTCCTAGTTAACCCTAGCTTCTCACTGCCTAATTCATAGCATCCAGGAATGATGCTAGGAATGAGAGAGAGGGAAACTAGGGAGATGGGTTTTTTTCGGGTGGTTGTGGTGGTGGAACTCGAGGGATGGGAGATGGTGGAGCAGACGCTGGTGGTGTCGGGGAGAGGGATTTGCAGACTCTGCAATTTTTGGGAAGAAGGGGAAGAAGAGCTCGAGAGAAGAATGGGTTAGGGGCTGTTTGTTTTGGGGTATATGTATTCTAGGTTATGGTGTTGAGCGGGCTCATCAAATTTTGATGTCAGCGAAGGGAAGATGTTGGATGAAAAGATGAGAGAATGATCCAACGGCGTGATGGAAGTGGATGTGGAGCGACCGTTGGATATGGAATACATCAAAACTGACGGTCCAAGATGGAGTTAGGTGCTATAGTGTTAGACAGGAACATCAAATCTCGATGTACTCTGATGAAGCGACCGTTAGATGATGGAATGGATCCAATCTGACGGCTAAGGAGAGAAGCGGGTTTGGGTTTGGATTTTGGGTTTAGGATATGGGTTTGGGTTTAGGAAATGGATTTGTGCTTAGGTAATCTTGAGACCACTTCTTCTTTAAGAACAATTTCTTCCTTGTTAAGCCCATTTTCATCCTTGAGTCTTCCATACCGCATTCTTCACTTCTTTTCCGCTAGAGTTTCCTTCGGCTTTTTCCCGTGTCTTTGCTATTTTCGCTCCGTGAGTTAACCAGGCTTTATTTAGTACCTAAAAATGCAAAATTAATTGAGAAAAGTATTTATTCTTGAAAACAACGAAAACACAGAATATGGGACAAAATGGAGCGTTAGTGCACAAATGATGAGTTAAATGCCAATAAAAAGGTGCAAATATATACAATATTTGGCACTCATCAAATACCCCCAAACCTGAATTTTACTTGTCCTCAAGTAAAACAAAACTAAGTAAATCCTACCTATACCATTGTCGCTGGTCTCTCGATTGCATTTAGCGAATGCAATAAGCCTTTTAAACCACTAAGTGTCCCTAGTGGACGAGTTGAAGTCTCGTGAAGGTTTGCTTAGAACGTACCTACAAAGTTGTAGGACAAAATATAAGCTCAGATTCCATGAAATGTGACATGTGCAAGACAGTAGAAGCTTACAGCAAAATGGAGATGTCAATCTAGCTATCAAAGGCATAATCCTAGCACTGATAACAAATAAAGACATGTGATAAGAGTGTAAAGTGTATCTACACATGTGTAAAGAAAGATCGGATGTTATGACTACTAATCACCAAGAGATAGTTTCTCAGGCTAAGAACCGAGGTCGAAATCTAGCTAGCTGTCCGGAATTTACGAGAATGTGAATGAGTTGGAGGTATTTCACAATTACTCGCGTTGTACATCAATGGCATACACCCTTCCTTGCTTATAACACAAAAACACAAAATATGACTCTTTACATGACTCTTATTTACATTGACTACTCTCTTTTATTTTTGGAACAAGAGAGGATGGAATTGATAAATACTTGATTTTTTTTTTATTTTTTTCTGATATTTTTCTGAATATATACATCGTTTTTTGTTTTTTTTTTTGATTTTTTTTTTGAAAAAAAATTATTTACAACATGGTAACTCTTTTGATACATAAGCAAAAAGAAACAAAAAATTACATGACACTTTGCAAGAGGTAGCCCTTTTTGATGCACCCAGTTAAATTCGATGGTTGTCTTTCTTAATGTAACCTCCACCTTCTATCCCAACCAACCAAAGAACAAGCTAGTCAAGTTTCGTTCAGTATTCTAAAGTGATTGGAAATCGTGACTTCCGATAGAACACCTCAAGGATGAGGCTATACATGTATTGGTAGATCGTGCGCGTGCAAGTTTCTTATCACTATGTGAATTGTGCTAGAATCAGGGTGCCTAAATATCTAGACTAAGAATCCTTATGTTTACATACATGCACAAGAGTCAACATTTCAAGGTAAATGAGCTCCATTTTTATGTTTTTTTTCAAATTTTTTTAATTTTTAATTTTGATTTTTTAATTTTTTTTCCAAAAAGAAAGAGTTCTGTTTTCAATTATAGCATGTTATCAAAGTATCTACTTTTCACCCCCAAACCTAAAATAAACATTGTCCTCAATGTTTCAAAAGATAAACATGATTATAACACATACCATGAGAACGATGCTAAGTGTAGAAAAAGGAAAGAGATTACCGGATATTGGAGAAAGCAAGTTTTGAACTCCATTATTCAAGGAAAAACCCAACAGTAACTCAATTGAATTCACATTGGGTTAGCACAATATATACAAGAAACATATGATTTCACTAAACATTACCTACCAGATTATATACAAACAATTCACTATATACATACAGTCTAAAGAGTTGAGGATCAACCCAAAAGACAAAGTGTTGAAACATAGACAGTTTCAAAACACTAAAATTGGACTTAAATGGGAGTGAGAGTGAAAAACCAAATGAGCTACCCTTAAACCTGGATTTTACACTAGATATACTATTGGATACAAAATCTCGCAGTTTTGGGGGTTCATCATGCACAAGGTCTAACTCGAAATGAACTTTGCTAGGGACGGGAAAACATGCATATTCCAACTGTGGATCCTTAAAGGTATTGTATTTAGATGCAAAATAGTCCAAGATGACTTGGGAGGCACACAGTTCCAGGCCTAGATTAGGTATTCTCAGAAAAGTTGGTTTTACAATATTGTTACAAACCAAATCTAGGTTGGGTGGAAGGCTATCAGATTGTGACTCAAGTAGGAAGGTGACATCTAAGCTTCTCACATGCATGAGATCAAGAGTACCAATATTATCAGTCACATCAGCATTTTCTAAGTCACAATCAAGTTGTGCAGCATGCTTATCATAACAAAACAATTGCACAAGTCCAAATTCAGAATCATGGTTATCCGAAATATCCAAATCAGCATCAAAAGAAGCAATATATTGTGGATTAAGTATGGAATCATACACATCAACTATATTTTCATGCATATGATCATTAGTGTCAACAGAAGATTCATCATTACCTAAGTCATGCTCTTCACAGGATAACTGCACAATATCTAAATCAGTAGCCTCATCACATGTATATGGAATACTAGAAGAAACATCATTCATGAAGGTCGGGGTAGAAAAGCCTAATGTATTTGAACCCAAAGGTTCCATAACATTTTCATCATAGACATGTTCTTCTAACATAACATCATCATCATCATCATCACAAATACATGAAAATCCTACTTTGTCAAAACCATTAGTGTTTTTCGTCCATACATCTGCCTCTAAAATAGGTGAATATGGATTGACATTTTCAGCAATAGGGTATGAAACACTATATCCAGAATTAAGCTCATTGGGAAAATCAACATCTGACTCATGGTGATTACCCATATCATGTGGCATGGTCCTAGTTTCCCTATAGGTTTCTCACTGATGGGTTTTTTCTGCAACTTCAGCTAGAAATGACCATCCATCGTCCACAGTTTTATCAATGAACTCACCATTACACATAGATTCAACCAAGGCTCGAGACTTAAAGTCTAGTCCCTCATAAAGAATGGCGACCAGTCTCCACTTCTCAAGGCCGTGGTGAGGACACTCAAACAAAAAATCATTACACCGTTCAAAATAATGAAAAAGTGTCTCTCCATCTAACTGGACAAAACAATTAATACTTTGACGAATAGAGATGGTCCTATGATGGGGAAAGAACTTTTTGAAAAATTGATTTGTGAGTTGGTCCCAAGTGGTTATTGACTGCGGTCTCAGACTGTAAAACCATGTTTTAGCCCTTTCCTTTAAAGAAAATGTAAACAAACGCAATTTCAAAGAGTCTTCAGACATATAGTCAGGTTGTATAGCCCGGACAATTTGTTCAAACTCTCTTACATGATTATAGGGATTCTCAGAATCGAACCCTCGAAATATATGAAGTATTTGTATCATGCTTGCGTTTAGTTCAAATGGGCCATCAGTCTGGGGTAAGACGATACATGATAACTGACTTATTCTGTTAGAGTACATGTATTCATGGAGACTACGGGGTTTATTCACATACTCGCCCATTGTTTTCAGAAAAATTTGGTTTTGATGGGTTTTGAAATTTTTTGGATTTTGAAAAGAAAATTTGGTTTTAAGAATGGGAGCAAAATTTTGGTTTTTGAATGGGAGAAAACTTTTGGTTTTAATTTTGGGAGAAAGCCCACATTGGTGGAGCAAAGCTTTGGTTTTGAATTAGGAGCAACATTTTGGTTTGAATATGGGAGAAATTTTTGGTTTTGTTGGGTTTTGAAACTTTTGGTTTCAAAATGGGAGAAATTTGAGCAAGACCCACTTTTGGTTTTGAAAAGAATCCCAAAAGCTTTTTTGAAAACTTTGAACTATTGGGTCTTTAAAAGTTTGTACATTGAAGCCCACTGTTGGGAGTTGGAGAAGCCCTGGTTTTGAAGCCCACTGTTGGGTTTTGAGAAGTGGGTTTTAAAAAGTTTGTGAAGTGAAGCCCATTTGGGCTTTAAAAACTATTCAAGTTTTGAAACAAAAGCTTTTACAAGCCCACAAATAATCAAAGTTACAAGCCCAAAGAAAATACAAGCCCAACTGTTGGGTTCAATATTACAAGCCCAGAATTCAAAAATATAAACCCAACAGACAATTGGGTTTTCCTACTGGGTTTAGGCTTACCTGATTTTTGGAGGGAAGCCCAGTTGGGCTTTTTATCCCTTTTTTGTTGCACAAGCCCAGTTGGGCTTTGATCTTAATCTTTACAGCACAGCCCAGCAACAGAACTAGCTAGCCACTTCTTCTTAGCTCTTCCAACAGCAGCCCAACAACAACTTGTAACACCAAACCCAATAAACTGGGTTGTATGATTTGGTTGTTGTAGCAGCAACTCACAGTTCACAAGATCCTGCTCCTTTCCCTTTTCTCCCAGCCTTGGCAGCAACAATGTTGCATGCCTGTTCAGCAGCAACTCAACAGCAGCAAGAGCCACAGCAGCACCAGCAGCAGCCGGGCTACACAGCACTCAGCAGCTGGCAGCAGTAACAGGAAGCAACACAAGCTTCTTCCTCAGCAGCACCACAGGTACCTAGTGGCTCAAAGAAGCTTGTCAGAACCTTCACATAGGGAAAAGAAACAAGCAAAATTACACTAAGATGCTTACAAAGCTACAGAAAACTACTACACTAAGATGCTTATCAGAAAAGTTACAACTACTACGTGGGTTTAAGCTACATATGCTATGCAAGATATGCAAGTTACACTAAGATGCAGTTACACAACAAGAACTAGCTCAGAAAAGCAATGAAGATGAACAAGCTAAGATGAACATGTTAATGCAAAACAATATGCAGACAAGTTAGTATGCAGAACAGCAAAGATGATGCAAGTAAGATGAATATGCAAGAATCAGGAACAACACTTAGTTAAAAGATGCAAGAATAGAACTAAGCTAAAAGTTGCAAAGAACAAGACAACAAGTGAGCTTACACTAAATGCACAACAAGTAAGAAGAACAACAAGTATGCTTACACTAAATGCACAACAACTGAGATAAATGCTTACAGAACTAAGTTATGCCAAGTGAGACTAAGATGCACAGCAAGATGCAGGAACTAAGATGCACAACAAAACTACACAGCTATAACAGAAATTATCCCAGAAAACAGTTAGGACAACAGTTCAACTACACAGCAGCCAAGTCCCCGGCAGCGGCGCCAAAAACTTGATAGCTAAGGAATTATACCTAAAACTATGTTCTAATTTTCCTGCAAGTATACAGGGATGTTATAGCTAGTAAATAAGCAGGGTAAGTCCTCAGGGACAAGGAGGGAACTGATGTTGTTTTTCTAATATTTTCCTAACTAATTTCTAACCTACAGTGACAATGACTAAGGAATTTGGGATATGAGAGGGACTGCTAGGCTTTGAGTCCACCTCTAGCCCTATACTAAGCATTCAACTGAGTATGATACTCTTGTCCTTGTAACAGATAAGGAAGAAGTGTCAAGTCCATCACTTACCTAAGGTGTTTCACCAATGGATAGTTCAATCGCAACTAAAGTATTAACCCGGAGCACTAGTTGTCTAATCAAGCACAACTAGTCAAAGGATTAACAATAATCTATCAAACATGAGTTGCAGTTCAATCAACACAATGTTATCCTAACTACAATGGATGCTTGACATACATTGTGAGAGCAGAGTATTGACGCACTGAGATTAAATCTATCATACAACATTTTAAGCATTCAAGAATCACACAAACAGCATAAATAACATAGTACAAAGCTATGGTTTCATCTCAACCTTAGCTTAGTTAACTAAAACATGATCAAATTATACTACTGGATGAAACAGATGAAATATTAAAATTACAAAACACTAAGAGCTTGGTGCTCCGGCTAGCCCGGGCATACCCACACACACACAATACCATCTTCTATTTATAGTTTTACATGAAATCCCTAATTTCTAAACCCTAATTTTGAAAGAACCCGAATTTTTAAAATTGAGAATTCACTCACTGATTCTCTGAATTTGTCTCCTATGCTCTCTTGCTCGTCCTTCCTTTCCTCTTCTGCTACGAACCCATGCCTTCTTGGTCTTCTCTTCGCTCCTAGTTAACCCTAGCTTCTCACTGCCTAATTCATAGCATCCAGGAATGATGCTAGGAATGAGAGAGAGGGAAACTAGGGAGATGGGTTTTTGTCGGGTGGTTGTGGTGGTGGAACTCGAGGGATGGGAGATGGTGGAGAAGACGCTGGTGGTGTCGAGGAGAGGGATTTGCAGGCTCTGCAATTTTTGGGAAGAAGGGGAAGAAGAGCTCGAGAGAAGAATGGGTTAGGGGCTGTTTGTTTTGGGGTATAGGTATTCTAGGTTATGGTGTTGAGCGGGCTCATCAAATTTTGATGTCAGCGAAGGGAAGATGTTGGATGAAAAGATGAGAGAATGATCCAACGGCGCGATGGAAGTGGATGTGGAGCGACCGTTGGATATGGAATACATCAAAACTGACGGTCCAAGATGGAGTTAGGTGCTATAGTGTTAGACAGGAACATCAAATCTCGATGTACTCTGATGAAGCGACCGTTAGATGATGGAATGGATCCAATCTGACGGCTAAGGAGAGAAGCGGGTTTGGGTTTGGATTTTGGGTTTAGGATATGGGTTTGGGTTTAGGAAATGGATTTGGGCTTAGGTAATATTGAGCCCACTTCTTCTTTAAGAATAATTTCTTCCTTGTTAATCCCATTTTCATCCTTGAGTCTTCCATACCGCATTCTTCACTTCTTTTCCGCTAGAGTTTCCTTCGGCTTTTTCCCGTGTCTTTGCTCTTTTTGCTCCGTGAGTTAACCAGGCTTTATTTAGTACCTAAAAATGCAAAATTAATTGAGAAAAGTATTTATTCTTGAAAACAACACAGAATATGGGATAAAATGGAGCGGTAGTGCACAAATGATGAGTTAAATGGCAATAAAAAGGTGCAAATATATACAATATTTGGCACTCATCAATGGCTGGCATGCCTTTGGCGCGGAGATGTGGCTGGCATGGAATGCCATTGGCACGGTGGTGCGGCTGGTATGGTTGGCATGCCTTTGGCGCGGAGATGTGGCTGGCATGGCATGCCATTGGCACGGTGGTGCGGCTGGCATGGTTGGCATGCCTTTGGCGCGGAGATGTGGATGGCATGGCATGTCATAGGCACGGTGGTGCGGCTGGAATGGTTGGCATGCCTTTGGCGCGGAGATGTGGCTTGCATGGCATGCCATTGTCACGGTGGTGCGGCTGGCATGCCTTTGGCGCAGAGATATGGCTATTAGGGTTTAGCGTGTCGAAACCCTAGTTTAAAATATGTGGCACGCGTGATTGGCACGTTCGTCTAGCATGCGCGGCTGGCATGTGCAGAGATGATGCCAGTCAGTACCGAGGGCTCTGCGGTGGAGCATGGCATGTAAAAAAGGTACCCCGGTAATGTTACGCAGACATGTTGAATGGTTCAATAAATGTGTTAGTGGAGATATTGGTACTCTCGGCATCGTTTTCTTATAGAGTGACGTCACGTTAGACTGAGGTTTTACGATTTTAACCCTAATCTCAAAACCACCATCAACATTAAGTCCCTTGCTTAGCTCGGAACAGGGGCATTGTTGCGGGGTAAGCATGAGATGGTGACATACGAGAACAAAATCGAAACGGAAAGTCATGAAGGGATGGTCAGGAAGATCCGGCTAACCTTTTTTCGGAGGTAAGGAAAACCTGCGACTCTCGTGTTGGCGGTTTTGCGCAAATTTGGCTCGGAGTGGAGCCGCTTGCAGTGCTTGGCGTAAAGTGAGCCACTGGTGTTCTTGGCTTAGAATGGATCCGCTGGTGTCGGATTGGCTTGGAATGAGCCGCTAGCGTTGTATTGGCTTGGAATGGAATCGTTGGCATAGGTTCGGCGTGATATGGAGATGCTGGCTTGGATTGGTACGGAATAGGGCCACTGGCGTAGGCTTGGCGTGATATGGAGCCACTGGCATAGGCTCGGCGTGATATGGAGCCGCTGGCTTGGCTTAGTACGGAATGGGGCCATTGGCGTAGGCTTCGCGTGATATGAAGCCGCTGGCGTAGGATTGGCATGGGATTTTGTTGTCTCCCGCTCTGTATGCGGACTGTTGGTGCAATCGGCTATGGGTGGAGAAGTTGCGCTGGAAGGACGCAAGCTGCTAGCGCTGGAAAGACGCAAGCTGCTAGCGCTGGAAAGACGCAAGCTGCTAGCGCTGGAAAGACGCAAGCTGCTAGCGCTGGAAAGGATGCAAGCTGCTGGCGCTGGAAGGACGCAATCTATTAGCGCTGGAAAGGATGCAAGTTGCTGGCGCTGGAAGGACACAAGCTGCTAGCGCTGGAAAGGATGCAAGCTGCTGGCGCTGGAAGGATGTAGGCTGCTGGAGCTAGAAAGAACGCAGGCTGCTGGCACTGGAACTTCGGCTACCAAACGGTGGTGATGGCGCTGGAACTTCGGCTATCAAACGGTGGTGATGGCGCCTGGAAAATTTGTCTAAATTAGGGTTTGGCATGCCGAAACCCTAATTATCGCCCTTTTGCTAAAATCTTTGTAAAATTCTCGTACGAACTCGGATTTTGATGGTCCTCCCCTCCATTCGGATTCCTATCTCCTTACGCGGGGATATTTTATGTTTTGAGCTCGTTTAGGAGGTGAAAACTGCCCCACAATAAAAACTCAGGAAGAATTCAGGAGGGATGTTGCGGGCTCGAGGTAGCATAGTCGAGCCCAGTCATATATTCCCGTTTATAGAGCAAGAAGGAATCTTTATTTTGTGCAAACTCTAGAAACTCCGTCCACATGAAAAGAGGTATCGACCCTCTTCTGTTTTCTGTTGCCCGTCCGTATCCGTGCTTTCGTCTGTAGTGTCTCTCAAGTGGATTCCAAAATTTACCAAGCTCCATTGCATTCTTGGGACGAATGGCTAAAACATATGCTCGGCAACGATCATGTCAGGGCTAATCTTGGAGATCGTGGTTGCGTTGTCGGTCCATCCTTGACTTTAGGTTGTTCAGTGCTTAGACCTTCTGATCGCGATACCAATATTTTGTGGATGCTTGTATGGTCGAAATCTTCCAGAGCCACTGGATGAAATAGATGAGTTGGGAGGCGTTCTGTTGCCGATGTGCTGATATCAATTCTTCAAGGACTTTGTTCCAAGCGACATCCTTCGAACCATCTTCTGAATCTTGGACTATCGTATGTAATGGGATGCGGTAAGCAGTCCCCAGTTATACTTCAGTTAGATCCGATGGCACGACTGAATATGTGAATGTATCTTTGCAGCGTATTTTTGGAGAATGCACATGTACGGTTTCATGTTGAGAAATTCCTGCGGCTTGTAAAACTTCGACAGTGATGATATTGAAATCAGAAATAACCTGGTTGAGGGGAGTGAAAGCGTCCCATGCTGGTAGTCCCCATGTGTAGCATACTTTCATTGCATCGCCTTGAATCCATGTCCACGAGATTCGATACAAGCTTATTGTACTCTTCTGGGTGTGACGCTGGGATGCTCAGAATATCACATGGACGAAATATTCTTGATAGCAAAGAGGTATAAATGAGAGAGTTATGTTGTTTATCGTGGCTCCCTATGTTTCTTCAAGAAAATGTTTCAGCCGCGTCTCTAGAGTTATCTCATGAATCTTTGATGGTCGTCGGGATGGATTGCGATGAGCAGTCCCCAGTCGCACTTTTCTTCAGTTTCTGAAGTTGTTTCCTCTTAAGCAGGCTTGGGATCCACCATGGCCTCGTAAAGTGTTGCAGGCATCTTCTAGACAGAGAGGTGGTGGTACTCTTACGCTATATCCTTGAAGAGTAGATGACCTTGTCATGGATATGACCTTTTGGTTGACCGTTTCTTCTAATCTTTGACAGTGAAGGGATTCCGTGTAGATACTCAGTCCCCAAGTATGGTTTACATGTTTCCATCTTCGTAGTGATTGTTTCTATGGTGAAGCTCTAGCTGGTATCACGAGCGGCAACAATTCTTGGCAGCAGATGTGACCATAAGGCACTACATCGTCGTGGGAACAAAGTAGGTTGGATGGATGCGTAAGCGGGAAAACCGTCTATGACCACGAGCTTTGACGGGGTGGATCAAAAGGTGGCCACGACTTCAAAAATTGGCTGGATGTGATCATGATCCTTGACAAGGAGAGCGGCGGGCACGAGCACGAACCTTGGAAAGAATGAGGCGTTGAAGCGGCTTCGGCTCTTTGAGAGGACGTTGAAACTTATGGGAAAAAAGCTGAAGCTTCGGCTTCGGATCCTGGAGCGAACGTTGAAGCGGAGCCGCTGCTGGAGGACGTTGAAGTGTAACGAATTCTGGAGAGAACGTTTAAACGTAGCCATTGCAGGATGACATTGAAGCGGAGCCGCTGCCGGAGGGCATTGAAGCAGAGCCGCTGCTTGAGGACGTTGAAGCGGAGCGACTTCTTGAGATAACGTTGAAGCGGCTCCTTATCTTCGATTGACGACATGTGCAACGTGACTGGCCACACCGTCTCCGAGGATGTAATCTCAAGCTGGAAGTTCCATCGTGACATGTGCGTAGACTACAAGTTCAACGCTCGCTGGTTTGTTGAGGGTTTTACCGAGATCCAAAAGTTGCAGGTTGAGGCGATCGAAGGCCATTCCGCAGATGTGATCAAACAACAGGAAGCGGAAATCAAAAGGTTGTCCAAAAAGTTGAAGCTAAAACGGGGGGGCTCTCCAAAGCACGAAGGAGGCTTTCTCTAAGCAGAGCAAGCCATTGTTGAATGGCTTCCCTTGAATGTACTTCTGTCTTTTGAACTTCTTTTGCTTAGGTTTTTTTTTTTTTAAAAGGCAAAGGAAACGCCTAGTTTATGGTTTGGTTTTCTGGATTTTTGGGTTGATAGATAATTGTTACCCATGAGGGTTTTGGATTAATATTTGGAATGAACTGTTTTTAGAATAATGCCGTTTTTGATTATGATTGTAAGTAACACAAATATTCCAGGAGAGTCATGGAACTATGAGTGTTGTATGACTGTGGAAAGTATAGGATGAAATTCGAGGATAACATGGATATCGGTTTCTAATATCATTGTGGAAACTCGAAGTAATAGATTATGCACTTTGTCTAACAAGACTTACTCGTTTCCAGGGTCTCCCAACAAAAAGGATCTCCCGGGCATACGCCTGAGTTTTGTGGGCGGCGCCGCCGTTGCTGTGAGAAGTCCCCAGTCGTTTCTCGTCATGTGATAAACTGAGTCGTCTGGTAACTGAGTCATCGATCCCTACGCGGATCATTTTCTTCTACCATCTTGAGATCTGGGTTAAAGAATGAAATCGGGAATTAGAAATTGACATTGTAATCGAGAGATTAATCTCCCACTGTGGTCGCCAATTGTTTGAGGGTGAAAACAGTTTCTGCTAATTTCGGTAATTTCGAATATGTTGGTGAGAAACGAGTGTAAACCCTAAACAATGTACTGCAAGGGAGTACTTTGATTCGAGATATCAATCTGTACAAATTCGTCCTAAACCAAGAAATGTCCGTTCGATACTTGCTTCGGTCATAAAGTGAAGGTGAAGGGTTGGTCTAGGGAGGGAAACGAAGAGAGTGTTGAGACCAGAATAGTTGATTCGGGAAGAGTAGTTGTTTGACAACTTGTATCAGAAAGTAGAAAGCTAACAGATGGGAAAGATAATAAGTGATTTCTGAGTGTTGTATTCCTCTGACCAAAAAACCCCGTCCTTTGGTGGAAATAGGTGAGACCTATTTATACAAGTCGCAACGAAACGTATCTTGGTCTCGTAAGAAGTGGAAACGGTTGAGTAAATGAAAGAAAGCGGTAAAGGGTAATGCCTGGAATTGATGTTTCCATAATGAAGGAAACGTTTCACCATTACTTCTTGTATTTACTAACCGCCTCACTCTTATGACACTTTCTTGTAACGGGCGTAGTGTACGTCGCACGCTGTAAACCGCCAGACCAATACTCTGATGAGCATCCCCCGGTTTGTGACATGTTTTGATGTCTCGAGGGTTTTGTGTAGCATGTTGCTATTGTTTGGAAAGTTGAGCTTGGGAGGCTTGCTGGCTTGGTGGTGACTTTCGACGGTCGAGATTTTGCATCTTGAGAGGAAGGTTAGCCGTTGATTGTGGTTACCTTCCACTGGTAGCCAGTAGCGTGGCCACGGTGCTGGCGTGGCTTGCGCATGCTCTTGGCACGGCTAATTAGGGTTTGGTGCCGTGACCATAGAATTGGCATAGCTAAGTGTGCGTCGTGGCCAAAGAGTTGGCAGCGTAGCCAAAGGTTTCCATAAGTCGTTTGGTTTAGTGGCGAGATTGTACGGCTGAGATTTGCATCTCAGAAGGAAGGATAGCCGTTGATTGTTGCAACCTTCCGTTTGGCAGCCAGCGGCACGTAGGCATGGGCGGCATGGCTTTGGCGTGGCCAAATTAGGGTTTTGGCACCGTGGCCAAGAGTTGGCACCGTAGACAAGAGATTGCCACAAGTTGTTTGGTGGCAAGTTTGTACGGCTGAGATTTGCATCTCAGAGGGAAGGGTAGCCGTTGATTGTTGCAACCCTCCGTTTGGTAGCCAGTGGCATGGAGGCATGGCTTTGGCGTGACCAAATTAGGGCTTTGACACCGTTGCCAAATTATGGTTTTGGCACGGTGGCCAAGAGTTGGCACCGTATCCAAGAGATTGCCACAAGTCGTTTGGTGGCAAGTTTGTACGGCTGAGATTTGCATCTCAGAGGAAGGGTAGACGTTGATTGTTGCAACCCTCCGTTTTGCATCCAGCGGCATGGAGGCATGGACGGCGTGGCTTTGGCATGGTTTAGGTGAGGCCAAGCTAGGTTTTGGCATAGTATTAAGCCCGGCCAAAATTAGGGTTTTGGTATAGTTTAGGCGCGGCCAAAATTATGGCTTGGCATTGGGCCAAAAGTTTCCACGCGTTTGGTGGCGAACTTAGATGGCTGAGATTTGCATCTCAGAAGGAAGGGTGGCCGTTGATTGTTGCAACCCTTCGTTTGGCATCCAGCGTCATGGGGGCATGGCCGGCGTGGCTTTGGCATGGTTTAGGCGCGGCCAAGCTAGGATTTTGGCATAGTTTTAGGCGCGGCCAAAATTAGGGTTTTGGAATAGTTTAGGCGCGGCAAAAATTAGGGCTTGGCATTGGGCGAAAAGTTGCCTCGCGCTTGGTGGAGAATTTGACGGCTGAGATTTGCATCTCAGAAGAAATGGTGGTCGTTGATTGTTGCAACCCTTCGTTTGGCAGCCAACGGCATGGAGGCATGGGCGGCATGGATTTGGTGCGAAGGTGTGGCTGGAATGGCATGCTATTGGCACTATGGTTTGGCTGGAATGGTTGGTATTCCTTTGGCGCGGAGATGTGGCTGGCATGGTTGGCATGCCTTTGGCGCGGAGATGTGGCTAGCATGGCATGCCATTGACACGGTGGTGCGTCTGACATGGTTGGCATGACTTTGGCGTGGAGATGTGGCTGGCATGGCATGCCATTGGAACGGTGGTGTGGATGGCATGGTTGGCATGACTTTGGCGCGGAAATGTGGCTGGAATGGCATTCCATTGGCACGGTGGTGCGGCTGGAATGGTTGGCATGCCTTTGGCGCGGAGATATGGCTGGCATGGCATGCCATTGGCACGGTGGTGTGGCTGGCATGGTTGGCATGCCTTTAGCGCGGAGATATGGCTATTAGGGTTTAGCGTGTCGAAACCCTAGTTTAAAATATGTGGCACGCGTGATTGGCACGTTTGGCTAGCATGCCCGGATGGCATGTGCAGAGATGATGCCAGTCAGTAACGAGGGCTCTGCCGTGGAGTATGGCATATAAAAAAGGTATCCTGGTAATTTAACGCAGACATGTTGAATGGTTCAATAAATGTGATTAGTGGAGCTATTGGTACTCTCGGCTTCGTTTTCTTATAGAGTGACGTCATGTTAGACTAAGGTTTTATGATTTTAACGTGAATCTAAAAATCACCATCAACAATAGCATATGGTGCTTTTAGGTTAAATAAATTATGAAATTATTTATGAAATCGATATCCATAAAATATCGTTTTTAATCGATGCATGTAAAGCATCGCTTTTAAGCAAGCAACTCAAAAATAATCGATACATGTAAATCATCGTTGTATAGAGCCTTCTCTTAGTCGCGGATTTCACGGTCTTGAAAGGAGCGTGACCGGCTGTCTTTGAGAAACTATTGGGGCCGTACTGGCAAGATTGGGGAATGAGGTGATCGGCCCTTATAGGAGAGGGATGACCGGTATCCATTATGGCATCTCATTGGTTGTCCCAAATTAAATCTAAGTCGGTCAAATCATTTAGTCAAGTTATATGCTTGAGATGATTTGCGGCAGTTTTTTATTATCGTTTAACCTAATTAAGACACTCATGGCAGCGTGACTAGCCTACTTTGGACGATGATTCAGAGCAAAGAAAGCATGCTAGGAGTAACCTGATTGGTTGAAATAGTAGAGGGCCGGTAGGTATCTGTCATGGATATTTCTCGGTCATGTTAGGAGAGAGCCAAGCTTGTTAAATTGACCGACCAAGTCACGTGGTCGTGATCATTTTTCAACTGACTTGGACAGCCTAGATTTAATTCTTTATAAAAATAAACAGCTCGACTATCTTATTTTGGCCAACGATTTGGAGCGAAATAGGTAGGCTAGGATCGATATGATTGGTCGAGGCAATAGGTGGGTGGCCAGTCATCATAACGGCACCTTATTTACCAAGCTTGTATAGGTTTAGGTTAATTAATGGAGCCGGACAAGTCGTGTGGTCGTGATCAATTTACGACCGACTTGGACGGCCAGATCTATTTTCTTAAGAAATATGAGCGCTTCGGCCAACCTACATCCACTTAGCAATTAAAGGCGGAGCTTGTGACCTTAAAGCGATGCGATTGGCCGATAGGAAAGAGGGGACCGCAGACATCATTATGGAGAAAGGGAGGTTGGCCATGGGAGGCGCAAGATAGGGCAAGTCGACCGGCCAAGTGGCGCGGTCGTGCCCCTTTTGCTACTTCCCCAATTAGTCATGGTTTCCCTTTTTTCTTATTTTTTGACTTTTGGTAGGATTTTTCTCCTGCTAGCTCTATTCCTAGCTTGCCTAGGTTTTTAGATTGCGTCAAAAACTGAATTTTGTGAATTGACACAAAATTAGCGCAACACTGGTCTTGTAGGCGCAACTTGTGCGTTTCGTACCTTCATGCATATCTTGATCCAGACACTTCAGGAGATTGATGCTACTCAGCTAAAATGAGCATTAAACGTCATATCATGTCATAATTAAGAGCTCAGCTAAGAACACATCATAGAATAGATACTTATCAATCTGCATTAATGAATAACACAACTAAGAGCTTAAATAAAATTCATAGAATATCTAGGATTATTGCAACATGCACCAATATTATTCTAATAAATATCGTACATAGAGATACTGAATTATTCGGTAATATGTAAGCAGAGAGGCATAGGCACTCATCAACTTTAAATGGCTTTACTTCTTTACAGAATGAAGACACATAAATATGGGGTTTTACGGTTTTACCCTTGAACTAAAAACCACCATCAATATTAAGTCCCATGCTTAGCACGTAATAGTGACATTGTTGCGGGGCAAGCACTAGATGGTGGCAGACGAAAATAAAATTAACGAGATGAAGTAGATAAATGTTATCAAAGAGATACCAGTTGGTTCGAACTTCCTTGCAGTCGTACCGGTGAAACAAGCCATCAATCAGGGGATACTAACAAATTAACGCTCTTGCTCATCAAACGTTAATGGTAGGAAAAGGGAAAGCGAGCATGTCCGTCCAAGGCTTTGGAGATCGACCAGGCTTCCCTAATCCCGCACATGCGAGCGAGAGGAAGAATTCCTTTCCAGACTTGGAAACTCGTCGATTATAAAGGGGGCTTTAGTTATTAGATGTTTTGCACGAGCAACAGGACCAACTCCATCATCATGTGCGCCAACTGCCAGCAACAAGTAATTTCATCTCATCTTCATCAGGTTTCTTTTTTTTGTGCGAGTCGTGTTAACTTATCACCTCCATTAGCAGCTAGAAACATCTCTTCCATCCATATTGTTGGTGGTTGAAGCTAAGCATTGGTTAATCAAGGTAGGTATTCATCTTATTCTTACTTCTTCTTCTTCTTTTTTTGGATGAAAAACCCTAGTTGAGTCTTGGCAATGCCAACATGACAAGTATCAACAGCAAGGCCAGCAGACAGACGGACATAGCAGAAGGAATTCGAGGTAGGTACTCTTCTTCTTAGGTTTTGGCCGTGGGTGTAATACCTGCGGCAAGTTTTTTTTTTTTTTTTTTTTTACGGGTGTAAAACCCTGGTTTGGTTGTGGTTGTGGGTACAATTCCCACGGTTGCTCTCTTTTTTTTCGTGAATTTTAGTATTCACAATTTTGTTGGTAAGCAAGCTCCATATTTCTTCGATCATGTAGATTCGACCATTAGCACAAATTTTGACTAGGATTTGTATTGTGTGACTCTCTTCTTAAAAGTATATATAAAAGTAGTAACCCTTTTCCATCTTGTACGTGTAGCTACCCAAAAGTAAATAGGAGCGTACGAAGTTTTTGTTTGGATAATATGTCACCTGGAGATGTTTCCACCGCTAATCAAGGAGGCATTCACGATTTCAAAGATATGCCGAATATAGATGATGAATTCTTCGAAGTATCCTACACAACTGCTAGAACTCATCCTGGTCATGTGATAACTCTCCTTACTAATTCATAGGATGTAGAAGTCGTGCCATCAATTTCTCCAGAACGTGTAATAAGGTTCTGTCTCCAGAAGAATAAGTATCCAGCTTCTCCAGTGGATTTGAAAATTTTCCATACTCCATTGCGCTCCTGGGATGGATGGATGAGGTACATGCTCTGCAACGATCATGTCAGGGCTACTCTGAATAAAGCACAAGTCGTTGAAGCTGTTAAAGCGTCTACAAAGCTCCACATTAAGAAAGATTTTCCCGGCTTGATTACTTTCATCTCTCGATGGTGTATTCCTACTCACACGGTCATATGTTGATCGTTTGAGACGACTATCACTTTGGAGAGTGTAGCAGCGTTGTTGAACCTTCCGATTGTAGGAAACCTTGACTTTAAGTTGTCTGATGAATAAGAGTCACGGCACATCACTCTAGTTAAGAAGATAGAAGAGTCATGGACCAGCGTTGCCGTATTATTGTGTCTGTGGCTGTCTAGAGATATTTTTGATGATGGTTCTGGTACAAAATAATAAGATTGGGGCTAGTCCCAGTCGCCATCAAGCTTGCACAAGGCGTGGTTCTGCCTATAGGTAACTTGTTTCTTGGTTCCTTATACTCCCATCTTGATTCTTTAATGTCAGATATGTACGTCTCCAATGGGTATTTGAAAGTGGAATCTCATGTTCACATCGCCTTCATTCAAGCATGTTTATGGGAACATTTTAGTTGTTATGCTCCTACTCCCAGTATTCCATTTTCGGATATATATATAGAGGTGCTAAAATACTCCGTTGGTCAGATAGACGCCCAAATCCTGGTAGGAGACTTATTGATTTTTTGGACGATGTGCATGCTATGAGTTTTCGCCCTTAGGCTGCAGTCCATTCGTCTGTAGTTCATCCAAATGTCTTTACTTATGCTTCTGGTTTGATGCTGCATTCAGGTGAAGAGAATATGGGTATCGTAGAGATTGTGTTCAGCGGAGAAACGCAACTGGGTATGTTCCATCTTTCTTCATGGGATCCTTTAATGTGGAATCTTATAACATCGACAGAGCTGCTCGTCAGATGGTTTTTGGTCAGGGTGTTAGAGCATTACTCGGTTGAACCCAATAAGCGCAGGTATGTCAGATTTGGTTGTCATATTTTAGTGAACCAAAACTCATTTAAAGAGTCGCTTGGTTATTTAATAGAGTCAACTTCGTATAGGTTAGCTAGAAAGTTATTAGGATATGAGACTTACAAGTATTACTAAGACTTGAAGAATGTGAAGAAGTAAAGAGCTACATCGACGACATCATCCTTCCTCTTGAGGTTAGTAATATTTTGACTTGAACTGTTTTGTTCCTAACGTATCTTTCAAGTCGTGCTATATTGAAAACATTACTGCGAAGCTGTGAATGATTATACTCTAGTTAGACGTAGTATTAAGGAATTATAATACGAAGTATAACGCCTATCTTTTGAACTTCGTATATAAGACATCGGCATAATCGTATGAATGCTATTGTGATTATGTATGGGTATGGGTGAAGATTTCGTCCTAGGAAACAATGTTTTACATTCATTTAAAGGAAGTACAATTCATAAACTTGTTTTGTGAATCGAAAGGGAAATCGTTAGGCTTATTGGTATTGTTATTCATTGCAAATATTTGGATTACCAATATGTGTGTTTAGTATAACCGCTCATAACTTGTTTATGTATCTTGGTAAAACTATTCACAATGACTGACTTATGTATCGGCATGACTTTTATTAGTGAAACCAATCTTAAGTAATCACCTAAGATGGTATGATCGATATTTGTAATTGGTGTGACCAATCTTAGTCATTGGGTAACCGATCCTAGTACTTGGTGGGACTAATAACAAGATGTGTAATCGATCCTTGTGGTAGGTTAACAAGTTTTAGTAATTGGTGTAACCGATCCTATAACTTATGAAACCGATCACAAGTAATACCATGAGATAGTGGTAACCGATCCTGGTACTTAGTTAGCCATTTTATGGAAACTAGTGTAACCGATTCTAGTAGCTACTTGGAGGTAGAACCGAACTTTGTGTTTGGTAGAACCGTTAAACCCATGAATGGTGATTGACTGTTTTTGATCAATCACATAGTTCTTGGAAATCAGATGAACCAATTATAAACTCGTTTGGAAGTGTGGCAAATCGGTTCCAAGATTGTAAATATGAAAACGGATTTACAAAGTAAAGATGTCGACATACTTTGAACACGTGCAGTAATTCTTACCTATTATCAAAGATATTCCTTAATAACTAAAGGAGAATCCCGGATCGAAATAAATTGAGAATATTTTAATTAAGGTTTTTAATTTTATATGCTTTTAATTTCCAGCAATTAAATGCATATCTTTAGAAAATAAATTGGTAATGTGCATTTACTAATTGGAGATATTCTTCTGAGATTTCGGTCAATATTTGGATAGAGCATTTCCAGGAATTATGAAAACCGATTTTGGCTTTATTGCATATCTTTGAGAATATTCGGTTTTGGAAATTCCTTGGTGTCCAAACTTCCTTGGTCTATATATATTGAAGTTTGCATTTCGAGCAAACTAATCCTCAGAGCCAGCAAAATTACCTAGTTGTGTTGTTACTGGTGGAGCCGTCTATTCGGAGAGGAAAGTACCTTAATTAGGAGAAATCTCTTACGAACGCTCGTTTTAAAGACTTCTTTGGGATTAAGAAGCTCTATGAGTACCGTTGATGGGAAACTAGATAATTGCAGTTTATTAGTAGTTTTTGATTGATTTGATTGACTAACGGTTTTTGAACTTTGGTTTCACCTAGTTTGTTTATGCTTGAGAATCTTCTCTCCTGATATAAGATTCACTCAAACTAGATCGAAGTATCTACGAGGATCTTTAGACTGTTTGTAGATCTAAAGATGTCTTGTGATAATCCATCATTAACAGACTCTGTTCTGTGTGTGATTGATCACAAGAGACTCAATTTGTTTGTGTGCATGTGTGTGTTGAAGATCTAAGAAGATTTGAATACAAAAAAGATTTCTTATTTGAGTTCATAATCTTTGGTGTGCACAAAACTTGATCGACTGGGATCCAACTATAATCAGTTTATCTATTGATAGATTGGATTGATTAGTTGCGTAAATCGGCATCAATACATTTCTTTGTAATTCATAGTATTGATTGCATAGTCTAAAAAATTACTTTGGTGGTTGTTAAATAGATTGATCTAAGAACCCGACAAAGGAGTTTATAGGTTAAACGGAAGAGCATTTTGTCAAACTCATATCACATTGTTTGAAAAGAGTTATTACCGAACAGATTTGTTGTTCCTTTACTGTTTGGAATACGAACCAAAGGAATTGTTCCAAGTACGTGACTTATTGCAAGTTGGAGGCGCAGGGATACTAAGGGAACTAGGTGAACTATAGGTTTAGTTGCTTGGTCTCAAATATACGAAGTTGGTTTAGATTTTGTATAGAAGCTTAATTCTGAGAGTATTCAATTCTGAACAAGGTCCCGGGATTTTTCTGCATTTTCGGTTTCCTCGTTAACGAAATCTTGCTGTGTCTTTTACTTTTCTATTTCCGCAATTATAATTTATTTATTATAATTAGAAGTAAAATATACAAACGTTAATTCCTAATTACTTGATAGCAATCCTATAGTGTTTGGTTAAGTACGAACATATTATCAAGTAATCATACTTCGTTGTTGTATTGTATCGATCTTGTATCTATAGTCAATCACGCAAGTTATCTTGTTGTCGTATTGTCTCGATCTCATATCCATAGACGATCACACGAAGTGTGAACCGATTCGTTGTATTGCCTCGACTCGGTCCATAAACTCACTTTCGGAGAAAGGACTTATAGGTGGAAAAGTTTTAGATTGAGGTATATTTGGGTACCCTCGTCTTTTCACAGGGATTCCCGTCTCTTCGTTCGTCAAAACCCTTAATAGAGCATCTGAAATATGTCTTAGATATGAGTGTTTATATTGAGGAGAAAAGCCTCTCATTCCTTCTCCCGGAAGAAAGCCTGTGGTGACTCCTAAATATAGAGAATTCTGGCGGAATGAGCTTCTTAATCTTCATCAATTCGTACAAGCAGCTATGACAATACCACGAGATAAGCCTACCCCCGAGATCTTATAGAATCATCCTAGGTTGAAGTCGCTTCTTTTTAGCAAGCGGAAATCCTCTGACGAGTCGATTCAGGTAAGAACTCACATCTTCCTTGGTAAGAACTTGTTTCATAATTCCAATAAATGTTGGTCCAATATTTCCAAAATCTCTCAATAGAAAATCTCCAATTAGTAAATGCACATTACTAATTTTTGTTCTCTAGAGCTACGCATTAATTGCTGGTAATGAAAGCACATAAAATCAAAAACCTTAATTAAAAATATCCTTAATTTATTTCGACACAGGATCACCTTAAATACCAAGAAATATCTTTGAACAATAAATGATAAGAGTTACTCCTCGTGTTCAAAGTATGTTGACATCTTTTCATTGCAAATCCTTACTTCATATTTACATGGATTTGCTTCTTGGAATCGGTTATACCACACTTCCAAACAAGTTTAGAATTGGTTTTCCAATATTCCAAGACTATTATGTGATTGGTTATACCAAATCACAATTTTTAGTTGTGATAGGTCCTTCCAAGTCATATACATGGGTTCAGATCGGTTATACCAATCACTAGGATTGGTGATACCTAACAATGATCGATCATACCATCTCATGGTGATTACTTAGGATCGGTTACACCAATTACCAGAACCGGTCATACCAAATCATAAGTCTAGGCATTATGATCGGTTATACCAAGATGCATAACTTGAGTTAAGATCGGTTCTACCAACTCACACATATTGGTCATCCAAAGATATGTAATGAATAGCAAGACTAATAACCCTATTGATTTCCCTTTCGATTCATGAATGTACCTCCTTTAAACAAATGTAAAACATTTTTTCCTAAGATTAAATTTTCACCACAACCCATTCACATAATCATAACACTATAAACAAGATTATGTCGATGTCATATCTACGAAGTTCAAAAGATAAGCATTACACTTCATAGTCTAATTATTTAATACTATGATCATACTTTTATGATCATGTCACATCACTAGAGTATAACATATAATATATACAGTATATGCAGCTTCACGGTTATGTTTTCAGGTTAACACACTTCCAAACATGGATATATTATACGTTAGGAATGAAACAAGTTCAAGTCAGTATTACTAACCTCAAGTGGAAGGATGATGTCGTTATTGTAGTTCGTTACTTCTTCACATTCTTCAGGTCTTCGGAGTAATACTTGTATGTCTTAACATTCCTATGCTTTCTAGTCTAACCTAAACGAAGTTGACTCTAATATATAGTCAAGCGACTTTGACAAACTAAAATATGACAACCAAATCCCAGTATGCAAACGGGTAGGCATACTTAGTACACTTCCAAATCCCAGTATGAAAACGGGTATGCATACTTAGTACACTTCCAAATCCCAGCTGAAATTCCCGGACCTATACCTTACGCAAGTATGCGCACCGGTATGTGTACTTGGTATACGGAATTTCACAACTTCAACTACGCATACAGAGTATGCATACTTTAGTTCCGGTCATTTATCACATACATGCAAGAATGCACAATATGTTTATAGTCCAATGATGGTTAAGTATTTTAATCTCTTATTTAAATCATTGAAACTTTCTTAGAGGATGACAATAAACGTTTTCATACACTATTAGCATCAAAACAATTTTCAAGTTATTGAAATAACGAAGCATTCCAAGTCTACAACAAATGATTGTATCACAAAAACCATGTAAGATGTTACTCGGCGATTTTCACATGATAAAGATGAACTTGATTGAAGCGAAAGCTTACCAACACATATTCCGAGAAATATGTAAGCGAGTTAAACTGAGCTCGAAATCTCAAATGTGTATAATAGAAAACTATATTGTAACACGACTTATGTCCCAATATAGGAGATATAGTAGAAATAGACTTTCCAAGTGATAGATGAGTTTCAGTCTCCACATACCTTTTTTTGATGAAGTTCCACAAGCTCTACTTAATAGTTCTTCCCCTTCAATTGATGAACGCCGTGAAGTATAACGCTCAACTACAGAATCTATCCTTGTCCAAAACATCTATAAGTAGACTAGAAATCAAGACTTATAGTATTGATCACTAACATTGACGAACAAGCTTGAGATAGCAACGCTTGCGAGTTCGACCGAGCAATGCTCTAACAATGTTCCCCTTTGTCAATTTTAGTGACAAAACTATTAATACATATGGATTACAAAATAAATAAACTTTGTAGCTTCTCATCCAAATGCTTGATCTCCTTGGTTCTTCAACATTACTCGAAATCTTCGTCACTTCCAAGTACTCCAATGATTCCAAAGTGTTCAATTCCGCATCATTGTTGTTGAAGATCCATAGCAATTATAATGAGAAAACAATTGCTCCCAATCATTGTTATATACAGTGTCATAGTATCATTATACATCATCAAAGTCCAATTGTATCACAACGTTGACAACAGTATTATGGTGATATGTATCACTCCCTCTTAGTCAATACTTCATCTCAACATTAAATCCACTCCCGCTTACATAATGATCCGTAAATCATATGTATTTGCAGTGTGAACTACACATTAATTCTCCCCCTTTTTGTCAATATAAATTGGCAAAGGTACGGAAACTAGTGGGATCCTCATGAAATTTTCAAAGAGATACTTCATGACCAAAAGAGAACAACATATCAACTTGTTTAGATGCAATAATATAGCCGAAACTAAATGCATTCATCAAGGAGTTTAGAAAGATACAAGATAATCCCTACAATATTCCACAATCCCCACAAAGATTTGGTAATTAAACTCAAGTTCAATTAAGAACTCTCCCCCATAAAATGTCATTCCCGAAAGAACAACAAGAGCGACCTTACTTTTACAAGAAAAGAAGGATTTCTTTGGACATTAAAAAATCAGATAAGAAAGTGAATTTGTGTCCAAAAATCTCAAATTGAATTAACCATAAGGAAAATGATCAATTCAATTGGTCATGCTCAACAAAAGATAACTTATAGAGCAATACAGTATATTCACAAAGATGTGGATCAGTGAAAGACCAATACTGCGGAATAATCAAAGATTCATTCTATTTTTCATCACTATTTTCACAATGACATATAATAGGCTTAATCTTTGTAAACAAAAGTTCCTCCTTTCTTCCATCAATATTTGCATAATGACATAAAAGGCTTAATTTTTGTAATCAAAAGTTCATTCTATTATCAATACTTTCATACTGACATAATAGAGATAACTTTTGAACAAGTATGGGATATTCAAGGTTCACGGACGTAAACAACATATCCCATAAAAATTTGCAATATATAAAACCATAAAGATTAATATTGCAAAAATCATCTTCCAAATAAACTTTATAATTTAAATAAATAAATCTAAAAACATTGCAAGATGAAAACGTTGGGAATAGCTATGTGTACTCACAATAATGGCAATTCCAAACTATAGTTATCCTTCTTAAAAAACACAAGAATAAATTTTCATAAGAAGTTTCCTAGATATTGTAAAGCTTTCTCAAGGCATCCACTGAGAATTCCTTTTCATTATTGAAAAAACCGTTGATAATGGGATCATTCAATTTCTCCAGATCTCCAGAAATATCAATTAATTCACTAAGTTCTCTTTTCAGTCCACGTAGTGTGTTCTTTGTTAGAGACAACATTTGTTCATAATGAGATATTTCTTCTAACGATGAAACAATTTGAGATTTTAAATCATTTCTTTTTCTGATGAAATCTTTCAACATAGTCCTGAAATTATTATTATGATGACAAACAGACAAAAGACAGTTAAAGGAAGAACCTGAATCACTAACTATAGCCTTCACCTTTCTCTTTCTTGAGGACAAAATTCCTTCATATAGATACACATTGACAGCTTCTATGCATCCCTTTTTGTAGTACCTCTAGTTATAGGCGCCATGATACTGTATCTTTAAAAGAGAAAAAGTGAAGTACAATTCTGATCACAAATGAACATAAATAGACTTATTTGGAAAACTAACCCTAAAGAACCTTTGAAAAAGTCTTCACAGTTCACGTTCCATTATCTATCTTAACCAAAAAAATATTCACTTGCTCAAAATAACTTTTAGTCATAGATGAAGAACATAACCAACATATTTTACAAGATTTGAGTAACCTTGATGTGATATCTCGACTGGTTCTAATTATTTTAGCCATCTTATTCTTGTACTCAGTCATTTGTTGTTACTCCATAGTCAGACTCATTCTTTGCATGTCATTTTGAAGTTTGGAAATTCTTTTATTGTTTCTCTTGAATCTCCAACACTTGCTTTGAATATGACTTGCACTTCCACGAAATAAGCAAAACAGCGATGAGTTTTTGCTTCGTAAAGATGACTCATGTTTATCACAACTTACAAAATCAGTTGTGCCAGAACCGGATGGAACAAATGAGTCGAATGTGCTCGCAGTCATATTTTTGAACCCTAACCAAAAGCCTTTTGACCAAATAACATCGCTGAAATTTTGTCGGAGCTTCCTGTCAACCTTTGCAGGTCGCACTTGAAAGAATTAATCTTGTTTTCTTTTAGAGATAGGGTTCTGGTGAATTCATCATTAAGACAGTCAATCTCAAGAGTTTTCACCTGAAGTGATGATTCAAGTTTCTCCAACAAAGCCTTTAGTTGAAGATTTTCCTTGTGAATTTCTTCACTTTATCCAAGAAATCTAAAATCTCAGTGGCAGACTCACATTCCGAGCCAGAATTTGAGTTGATGGAGACTTCTGCCGAGAGGGATGAAAATCCAGAACATATACCATTGATACACTGAGATATTTCTTCTTGAACTGAATCATCAATAGCAACAGAGAGAGAAGATATTTTCTCGGATCTCTTGCTTTTCTTCACAATATCCTTGATCTTTTGTGTAATCAATGATCTGTTAAGATCAGATTGATTAGAGCAGCACTCATCAGCCCATGACAAATTAGAAGCTTCACTTGTAATGGTCACAACATTGAACGCAGACGTTCTGACTGCATTCTGATCATGATCAAGTAATTTTAACTTGCCAACCAAAGAATTTATGGAAAGAGTATCAAGGTTATTTCCCTCAATGATGGCAGGCTTCTTAGAACCGTATCAAGATGGCACCGATCTGAGAATTTTAATCAGAATATCCTTTTCAGGAATAGTCTTACCCAACACAAAATATACATTAACAATTTCATACACTTTGTGATTAAACTCATCAAATGAAGCCATACAAAGCTTTTCCCAATCGGAGTTTAGGTTTTGAAGCCTAGCTTCCTTTTCACTTGTATTCCCTTCAAATACAGTTTCTAAGATATCCCAAGCATCTTTAGACTTTGTGAAAGTAGTAACATGATGCTGGAGCTCTAGGGTAATGGCATGAATGATAGCATTTAACCCATCAGAATTTTGCTTTGCAGCAAGAATCTCGACGACATCATATCTACCAATATCCTTTGGAATTGTTACATCGCCTTCTGTAACTACCGGAGGATTATATCCATTAACCACATAAACCCATGATTGAAAATCACGCGCTTGAAGAAACGCACGCATATCAAGTTTCCACCATAAGTAATTTGATCCATCGAAGACTGGTGGTACGTTTATGGAGATATCACTTCTGTCCATATTTAGATCGCTACAAACACAAACTTTTAAGGTCTTTAATGTGTTTGCATGCTCTGATACCAACTGAAAAAGCGAGGGTCTTACAACCACACCCAACAATTCGTTTGGAAATCTGAATAGACAAACTCCAATATACTTTCAAGAGAATCAAATAGACAATTATACTTAATCTAGAGAAAAGTATATCAAAGAGTTTTGTATCTTTCTTTCTCAATTCAAACTTCAATCATCAAATAGGAATTTGCGAGCCCGATTGAATATAAGAGAATTAACTTGAATGGTGCCAAAGACCAATGTTCAAGGATCAATCAATTTCAATCAACAACCAAAGGTTAGATTTCCCAATTGATCGATTGAACGCACAACCTGTGATATTTCAATTAAATAACAAAATATAATGCGGAAAAGAAATAACACAAACACCAAAAGTTTTGTTAATGAGGAAACCGTAAATGCAGAAAAAACCCCGGGACCTAGTCCATATTTGAACACCACACTGTATTAAGCCGCTACAGACACTAGCCTACTAACAATTTAACTTCGGATTGGACTGTAATTAAACCCTAATCAATCTCACACTGATTCAAGGTACTGTTACGCTCCTTACATCTCTGATCCCAGCAGGATACTACGCACTTGATTCCCTTAGATGATCTTACCCACAACCAATAGTTGCTACGACCCAAAGTCGAAGACTTTATAAACAAATCTGTCTCACACAGAAAAGTCTATAGGAATAGATAAATCTGTCTCCCACAGAAATACCTATGAGTTTTGTTTCGTCTTTTGAGAAATCAAGGTGAAAAAGAACCAATTGATACACCGGACTTATATTCCTGAAGAACAGCATAGAAATATCAATCACCTCACAATAATATTAATCGTAAGGTAGCGAAAAAAGATATTGTGGAATCAGAAACAATGAGACGAAGATGTTCGTGATTACTTTGTATCTTGACTATCGGAGATTAAATCTCGAGCCAATCTTAAAGAAGATAGTACTCAAACACAATAGAAACATCAATATTAGATCACGCAACTACAGAGAAAATAGTTGGGTCTGGCTTCACAATCCCAATGAAGTATTCAAATCGTTAACCTACATGGTTTCGTAAAAAACCTAAGGTTAAAGGAGAATCGACTTTAGCTTATGCAACTAGTATCACACAGGAGGTGTGGGGATTAGGTTTCCCAGTTGCTAGTGTTCTCCTTTATATAGTTTTCAAATCAGGGTTTGCAATCAATGTTACCTTGGTAACAAAGAATTCAATATTCACCGTTAGATGAAAACCTGATTAGATTCAAGCTAATATATTTCAACCGTTAGATCGAACTTAGCTTGTTATACATAAATCAAATATACCCTCATTAAGGTTTATGTAACCGTACCTAACCGTGTACACCATGTTGTCTCAACCGTAGTCAACCAAGGTTGGCTATATGAACACTCTCATATCAACCTTATCATCTTAAGCATAACTAGTTCAAATGACTAAAATGAAACTAGCTAAAGAGTTGTTCAATTGCTATATTGTCATAAAAGTATACAAGAACACAATTGAAGCAAAATCGGTTTGATTCACTCGAATCAATTCATGAACATTATAGCCACAGTTTGCAAAGAATGCATTCCTTAATATATAAATGTATTTGTTCATGATCCAACCGATTTTAGAACTATAACCACTCAAGTATGCAAATGGTTACGCATACTTAAGCAGCCGGTCTGAGTTTGGGTTCGCCAGTATGCAGACGGGTAGGCATACTTAGTACACTTCCAAATCCCAGCAGAAATTCCCGGACCTATACCTTACGCAAGTATGCGTACCGGTATGTGTACTTGGTACATGAAATTTGACAACTTCAAGTACGCATACAGGGTATGCATACTTTAGTTCCGGTCATGGATCACATACATGCAAGAATGCACAATATGTTTATAATCCAATGATGATTAAGTATTTTAAACTCTTATTTAAATCATTGAAAGTTTTTTAGAGGATGACAATAGTCGTTTTCACACACTATTAGCATCAAAGCAATTTTTAAGTTATTGAAATAATCATAAAGAAACATTCCAAGTCTACAACAAATGATTGTATCACACAAACCATGTAAGATATTACTCGGCGATTTTCACATGATCAAGATGAACTTGATTGAAGCGAAATCTTACCAACACATTTTCGAGAAATATGTAAGCGAGTTAAACTGAGCTCGAAATCTCAAATGTGTATAATAGAAAACTATATCGTAACACTATTTATGTCTCAATATAGGAGATAGAGTAGAAATAGACTTTCCAAGTGATAGATGAGTTTCAGTCTCCATATACCTTTTGTTGATGAAGTTCCACAAGCTCTCCTTAGTAGTTCTTCGTCTTCAATTGATGAACGCCGTGAAGTCTAATGCTCAACTACACAGTCTATCCTAGTCCGAGACATCTATAAGTAGACTATAAACCAAGACTTATAGTATTGATCACTAACATTGACTAACAAGCTTGAGATTGCAACGCTTGCGAGTTCGACCGAGCAGTGCTCTAACAATGTCCCCCTTTGTCAATTTTAGTGACAAAACTATCAATACCAATGGATTACAAAATAAATAAACTTTATAGATTCTCATCCAAATGCTTGATCTCCTTGGTTCTTCAACATTACTCGAAATCTTCGTTACTTCCAAGTACTCCAATGATTCCAAATGTTTTCAGTTCCGCATCATTGTTGTTGAAAATCCATATCAATCACAATGAGAAAACAGTTGCTCTTAATCATTGTTATACAGTGTCACAATATCATTATACATCATCAAAGTCCAATTATATCACAACTTTGACAACAACACTATGGTGATATGTATCACTCCCCTTTAGTCAATACTTCATCTCAACATGAAAACCACTCCCCCTTACATAATGATCCGTAAACCATATGTATTTTTAGTGTGAACTACACATTAATTCTCCCCCTTTTTGTCAATATAAATTGGCAAAGGTACTTCATGACCAAAAGAGAACAACATATCAACATATGTATTTTTAGAGATACTTCATGACCAAAAGAGAACAACATATCAACTTGCTTAGATGCAATCATATAGCCGAAACTAAATGCATTCATCAAGGAGTTTATAAAGATACAAGATAACCCCTACAATATTCCACAGCCGCAGTCCCCACAAATATTTGGCAATTAAGCACAAGTTCAATTAAGAACTATCCCCCATAAAATGTCATTCCTGAAAGAACAACAAGAGCGAGCTTACTTTTACAAGAAAAGAAGGATTTCTTTGGACATTAAAAAATCACATAAGAATATGAATTTTTGTCCAAAAATCTCAATTGAATTAACCACAGGGAAAATGATCAATTCAATTGGTCATGCTCAACATAATAGAACTTACGGAACAACACAGTATATGCACACAGATGTTGATCAATGAAAGACCAATACTGTGGAAGAATCAAAGATTCATTATATTTGTCATCACTTTTTGTACAATGACATGTAGTAGACTTAATCTTTGTAAACAAAAGTTCATCCTTTCTTCCATCAATATTTGCATAATGACATAAAAGGCTTAACTTTTGTTCAAAAATTCATTCTATCTTTTATCAATACTTCCATACTGACATAATAGAGATAACTTTTGAACAAGTATGGGACATTCAAGGTTCACGGACATAAACAACATATCCCATAACAATTTGCAATATATAAAACCATAAAGATTAATATTGAAAAAATCATCTTCCAAATAAACCTTAGAATTAATAAATAAATCCAAAAACATTGCAAGATGAAAACGTTGGCAATAGCTATGTGTATTCACAATAATGGTTATTCCAAACCCTAGTTATCCTTCTTAAAAAATAAAAGAATAAATTCTCATAAGAAGTTTCCTAGACATTGTAGAGCTTTCTCAAGGCATCCACTGAAAATTCCTTCTCATTATTGAAAAAACCATTGATAATGGGATCATTCAATTTCTCCAGATCTTCAGGAATATCAGTTAATTCACTAAGTTGTCTTTTTAGTCCACGCAGTGTGTTCTTTGTTAGAGATAACATTTGTTCGTAGTGCGATATTTTTTCTAACGATGAAACGATTTGAGATTTTAAATCATTTCTTTTTCTAATGAAATCTTTCAACATAGTCCTGAAGTTATTATTATGATGACAAACAGACAAAAGCCAGTTAGAGGAAGAACCTGAATCAGTAACTGCGGCCTTCACCTTTCTCTTTCTTGAGGACAGAATTCCTTCACATAAATACACATTGACAGCTTCTATGCATCCTTTTTTGTAGTACCTCTAGTTACAGGCGACATGATATTGTATTTTTCAAAGAGAAAAAGTGAAGTACAATTATAATCACAAATGAACATAAATAGACTTATTAGGAAAACTAACCCTAAAGAACCTTTGAAAAAGTCTTCACAGTTCACGTTCCATTATCTATCTTAACCAACAAAATATTCACTTTCTCAAAATAACTTTTAGTCATAAATGAAGAACATAACCAACATATTTACAGGACTTGAGTAACCTTGATGTGATCCTTATTCCAAGTCAACAATAAGGATTCATCACATTACTATGATTATATAGTAATGGAGTGAACACAACGTTCACTTCTTCTGTCACAAGATTACATATCAAGGTTTGTTGGGTAAACAGACTTACCTCGTCTGGATCTAATTCCTTTAGTCATCTTCTTCTTGTACTCAGTCATTTGTTGTTTCTCCATAGTCAGACTCATTCTTTGCATGTCATTTTGAAGTTTGGAAATTCTTTTGTTGTTCCTCTTGAATCTCCAACACTTAATTTGTATAAGACTTGCACTTCCACAAAATGAACAAAACAACGAAGAGTTTTTTCTTCGTAGAGATGACTCATGTTTATCACAACTTAAAAAATCAGTTGTTCCAGAACCGGCCGGAACAAATGAGTTGATTGTGCTCACAGTCCTATTTTTGAACCATAAACCTTTAGTGTTTCCAAAAGCCTTTTGAACAAATAACATCGTTGAAGTTTTGTCGGAGCTTCCTGTCAACCTTTGCAGGTCACACTTGAGAGAATTAATCTCTTTTTCTTTCAGAGATAGGATTCTAGTGAATTCATCATTAAGACAGTCAATCTCAAGAGTTTTCACCTGAAGTGATGATTCAAGTTTCTCCAACAAAGCTTTTAGTTGAAGATTTTCCTTGTGAATTTCTTCACTTTTATCCAAGAAATCTAAAATCTCAGTGTCAGACTCACATTGCGATCCAGAATTTGAGTTAATGGAGACTTTTGCCGAGAGGGCTGAAAATCCAGAACATATACCATTGATACACTGAGATATTTCTTCTTGAACTGAATCATCAATAGCAACAGAGAGAGAATATATTATCTAGGATCTCTTTTTTCTTCACAATATCCTTGATCTTTTGTGTAATCAGTGATCTGTTAAGATCAGATTGATTAGAGCAGCACTCATCAGCCCATGACAAGTTAGAAGCTTCACTTTTAATGGTCACAACATTGAACTCAGACGTTCTGACTGCAATCTGATCATGATCAAGTAATTTTAACTTGCCAACCAAAGAATTTTTGGAAAGAGTATCAAGGTTATTTCCCTCAACGATGGCATGCTTCTTAGAATCATATCAAGATGGCACCGATCTGAGAATTTTTATCACAATATCCTTTTCAGGAATAGTCTTATCCAACGCAAAAGATGCATTAACAATTTCATACACTTTGTGATTAAACCCATCAAATGAAGCCATATGAAGGTTTTCCCAATAGGAGTTTAGGTTTTGAAGCTTAACTTCCTTTTCACTGGTATTCCCTTCAAATATAGTTTCTAAAATGCCCCATGCATCTTTAGACTTTGTGCAAGTAGTCACATGATGCTGGAGCTCTGGGGTAATGACATGAATGATAACATTTAACCCATCAGAATTTTTCTTTGCAGCAAGAATCTCGACGACATCATATCTACCAATATCCTTTGGAATTGTTACATCGCCTTCTGTAATTACCGGAGGATTATAGCCATTAACCAAATAAACCCATGATTGAAAATCACGCGCTTAAAGAAACGAACGCATAGCAATTTTCCACCATAAGTAATTTGAGCTATCGAAGACTGGTGGTACGTTTATGGAGATATCACTTTTGTCCATATTCAGATCGCTACAAAAACAAACTTATAAGGTCCTTAATGTGTTTGCCATCTGTGATACCAATTGAAAAAACGGGGGTCTAACAACCATACCCAATAATTCGTTTGGCAATCTGAATAGACAAACTCCAATATACTTTCAAGAGAATCAACTAGACAGTTAGACTCAATCTAGAGAAAAGTATATCAAAGAGTTTTGTATCTCTCTTTCTCAATTCAATCTGCAATCAACAAATAGAAATTTGCGTGCCCGATTGAATATAAGAGAATTAACTTGAACGGTACCAAAGACCAATGTTCAAGGATCAATCAATTTCAATCAACAACCAAAGGTTGGATTTCCCAATTGATCGATTAAACGCACAACCAGTGATATTTCAATTATATAACAAAATATAATGCGGAAAATAAATAACACAGACACCAAAAGTTTTTTTAACAAGGAAACCGCAAATGCAGAAAAACCCCGGGACCTAGTCCATATTTGAACACAACACTTATTAAGCCGCTACAAACACTAGCCTACTACCAATGAACTTCGGACTGGACTGTTATTGAACCCTAATCAATCTCACACTGATTCAAGGTACATTTGCGTTCCTTACGTCTCTCATCCCAGCAGGATACTAGTCACTTGATTCCCTTAGCCGATCTCACCCACAACCAATAGTTGCTACGAACCAAAGTCGAAGACTTGATAAACAAATCTGTCTCACACAAAAAAGTCTTTAGGAATAGATAAATTTGTGTCCTAAAGAAATACCTACGAGTTTTGTTTCGTCTTTTCATAAATCAAGGTGAACAGAAATCAATTGATACACCAAACTTATATTCCTGAAGAACAGCCTAGAAATATCAATCACCTCACAATAATCTTAATCGTATGGTAGCGAAACAAGATATAGTGGAATCACAAACGATGAGACGAAGATGTTTGTGATTACTTTTATCTTGCCTATCGGAGATTAAATCTCGAGCCAATCTTAAAGAAGATAGTACTCAAACACGATAGAAACAACAAGATCAGAGCACACAACTACAGAGAAAATAGTTGGGTCTGGCTTCATAATCCCAATAAAGTCTTCAAGTCGTTATCCTACAGGGTTTCGTAAAAAACCTAAGGTTAAAGGAGAATCGACTTTAGCTTATACAACTAATATCACACAGGAGGTGCGGGGATTAGGTTTCCAGGTTGCTAGAGTTCTCCTTTATATAGTTTTCAAATCAGGGTCTGCAATCAATGTTACCTTGGTAACAAAGCATTCAATATTCACCGTCAGATGAAAACCTGATTAGATTCAAGCTAATATATTTCAACCGTTAGATCGAAATTATCTTGTTATACACAAATGAAATGTACCCTCATCAAGGTTTATGTAACCGTACCTAAACGTGTACACCATGTTGTCTCAATCGTAGTCAATCGAGGTTAGCTATATGAACTCTCTCTTATCAACCTTATTCATCTTAACCATAACTAGTTCAAATGACTAAATTGAAACTAGTTAAAGAGTTGTTCAATTGTTATATTCTCATAAAAGTATACAAGAACACAATTGAAGCAAAATCTGTTTGATTCACTCGAATCAATTCATGAACATTATAGCCACGGTTTGCAAATAATGCATTCCTTAATATATAAATGTATTAGTTCATGAGCCAACCGATTTAAGAACTTTAACCACTCAAGTATGCAAACGGTTCCGCATACTTAAGCAGCCGGTTTGAGTTTGGGTTCGCCAGTATGCAAACGGGTACGCATACTTAGTACAGTTCCAAATCCCAGCAGAAATTCCTGGACCTATACCTTACGCAAGAGGAAGAGATGTTTTCCTTATTCCTTGTCTCTGATTATTCATTATAGAGCCAATGAAGGACATCTTCCTTTTCCAAAATATTTTGCATCTTTGTTTATCGATTTTTGAAAACTATGAATGGTTCTGAACATCTCTTTCGAAAGTGGTGTTAATTTCTTATGAGATTTTATTTTCTTATTTTGATATGATAAAGTATTAGAAGAAAACTTTTCAAGAATCTTTGTGCAATCCATATTTAGGTGATCCAGGTTTTTACACAAGGAGGACTTAGGATCTGTTATGTCCTTGCACTTTATCACGTTATTCTTTTTACAAAAGGAGTTTGACCGTGACAAATTATTAGGAGGGACATGCTGATTTATTTTAAAAGAATTTTTCGAAAAGAATCGATCCTTCTTCTTGTGATCATAGTTGCGAGATATCGCATTTTTTTGAACACAATTCTTTGGTCAAGAGATCAATTTCTTCTGAGGAAGTTAGATTGTTTATCATGGAATAATCAGAGATGTTAGAGAGACAAGTGTGATTATCAGCAAAATATGTAAGAGAACTTTCACAGGCTTCTTCCTCGGAACAATCAAGAGTTGTCATCCATGCTTTGGTTTTCTCACTAACCTCCTTATTGAGACAAACAGATATATGATGACTATATCTGCTGCACTTGGAACAAGTTCTATCATCATAGTCTTTGTGAACTTTCTTATCCATTCCATTGATTGAGGAGGAGGATTTCATACGAGACTTTCTTTTTCTCCGCCTAAGAGATGTCTTTAACTGTTGTAAAAACATTAAATGAGTTGAATTAAAGCAATTCTCATCCTTAATATCAATCAATTCAGGACATAAAGAATCTATATCAGGTGCAGCAACATGATTGTAAGATAAGTGAAAATTTTCTCTTTTACTTAGTTCAAGATCAAAAATATTTAGCTTTCCAACAAGAGTATTCCTAGAAAGTGTTTCAAGGTTATTTCCCTCAACGATGGCATGTTTCTTAGAATCGTATCTAGCTGGTAGAGATCTGAGAATTTTTATCACAATGCCCTTTTCATAAATAGTCTTACCCAGTGCAAACGATGCATTAACAATTTCAGACTTTGTGATTAAACTCATCAAATGAATCTTCATCAGCCATACGAAGGTTTTCCCAATCATAAGTTAGGTTTATTCCCTTCAAATACGGTTGCTAAGATAGCCTAAGCATCTTTAGACTTAGTACGCGTAGTCACATGGTGCTAAAGATCTGGGGTAATTGCGTGAATGATAGCATTTAAAGCGTCTAATATTCTTTGCAACAATTACACCATCTACCGTAATTTTTGGAGGATCATAGACATTTAAAACACGAACCCATGGTTGAAAATCACGCGCTTGTAGAAAGGCGTGCATAACAGTTTTCCACCACAAGTAATTCGAGCCATCGAAGACTGGCAGTATGTTTATAGAGATATCACTTCTGTCCATAGAGTCAGATTGCTACAAACACATACTTATGAGGTCTTAGCGTATTTGCTTTATTTGATACCAATTGAAAACGCGGGGGTATAACTACCATACCCAATATTTCGTTCGGCAATCTGTATGGACTAAACTCCAATATAATTCCGAGAGAACCAACTTAAAAGTGAGATTCAATCAAGAAAGATATCAAAGAGCTTTATCTCTTTATCAATACAATCAATAAATCAACTAGATAGAAATCCGTGAGACTGTTTTTTATGAGAATAACTCGAATGGTACCAAAGACCAATGGCCGAGTATGAATCAAGTCCTATCCAACAAACAAGGTCGGATTTATCAACTATAATTGAACTACGCACAACCTGCAATATTTCAATTATATAAATAAATATAATGCGGAAAAACATAACACAGACACCTGAAATTTTGTTAACGGGAAACTGAAAATGCAGAAAAACCCCGGGACCTAGTCCATATTTGAACACCACACTGTATTAAGGCGCTACTGACTCTAGCCTACTACAAGTTAACTTCGGACTGGAATACAATTGATCCCCAACCAAGTCTCACACTGATTAAGGTACAGTCACGTTCCTTAAGATTGTTTTACTTACTGGATTTGCACTTTTCGCATTTCAATTTATGTAGCAGTTCCACGTCGAAGCCCCTGATTTATCGGGAAAGTTCAGCTTCAAGATGTGGAGGCCACAGAGGCATCCCGAAAGAAAAAGGGAAAATCGGTTGTAATATACCAAGTATGTCACCGAGTATGTTTATTTAGATTGGATACTCTTTCATATTTCTGAGTAGTTCTTCCATGGTACTGTCACTAGCAATATATGATGTTCAGTTTCTTACTAAGAAGTCTATAGTGGACAGAATCCTCCTTTGACATATCAAAATAATTCTTTCCCCATTGTTTGTGGGTGAAAACTGTTTCTGCTGGTTTTGGTAATTTCGGGTGTGTGGGTGAGAAACAAATCTAAACCCTAAACAATACACTACATGGGAGTACTTTTGATTCGAGAGATCAATCTGTACAATCCTGGCCTAAACCAAGAAATGGCCTTTTCAGGTTTGCTTTGGTCACAAAGTGAAGGAAAAGGGTTGGTCTTAGGGAGGGAAGCGAAGAGAGTGTTGAGACCAGAATCGTTGATTATGAAGGTGTGGTTGTTTATGACTTGTATCAGAAAGTAGAACTGGCTAGCAGAATGGAAATCTACCAGGTGATTTCTAGATACCATGTTGTTGCCGACCCAAAACTTGTTGTTTGGTGAAAATAGGTGAAGCCTATTTATATAAGTCATATTGAAACGTACCCTGGTCTCCTAGGAAGTGGAAACGATCAAGTGGTGGAAGAATAGAATAACGTGTAACCGTCAGACGTTATGCTTCCATGATGAGGAAAGTAAATTCGTGTAACCATCAGTCATTACGCTTCCATGATGAAGGAAATGAATTATTTTACACCGTTACTTTTCACCACCACTAATTGTCCTACTTCATGACACTTTCTTGTAACGGGCGCATTGCACGACGCACGCTGTAAACCTCCAGACCAATACCTAGATGAGTATCCCCCAGTTTGTGACATGTTTGATGTCTCGAGTGTTTTCGTGGAAAAGGTGTAGCAGGTTGCTATGTGTGGCAAGTCAAAGTCAAGAGACTTTGCCATAGGAAAATAACATGTGATGATATTAGGCTTGCCTTGGTCGGCCGCCTAAAACTTGCCACAAGTCCGTCAGTTTGGTGGCGAACTTGAATGGATGAGATTACATCTCATGAGGTAGGGTAGCCGTTGATTATGGCCACATCTCGTTGTATAACAAAGTGGCGCCATTAGCATAGTGGCGCCTGGCATAGCCGTGGCGTAACGGGTTGCCTAGGACTTGCCGCAAGTCCGTTAGTTCAGTGGCGAACTTGGATGGCTGGGATTGCATCTCATGAGGAAGAGTGGCCATTGATTATGGCCGCATCTTGCTGTACAACGAAGTGGCGCCATTGGCATAGTAGCGCTTGGCGTAGCCGCGACATAACGGCATGCTAGTAGCAGTGGCATATCGACATGCTAGTAGCGGTGGAATAGCGGAATGCTAGTAGCTGTGGCATAGCAACATGCCAGTGGCGTGGCATAGCGGCATGCTAGTATCCGTGGCATGGAGGCATGCCAGTGGCATTGTAGCATGGCCAAACCTAAGGTTTGGCTCCGTGTCCAAAATTAGGGCTTAGCGGCGTGGCCAAGGCTAGGATTTGGCGTCATGGTAAGAATTAGGGCTTGGCGGCGTGGTCAAGGCTAGGATTTGGCGCTGTGGTAAGAATTAAGGCTTGGCGGCGTGGCCAAGGCTAAGATTTGGCGTCGTGGTAATAATTAAGGCTTGACGGCATGGCCAAGAATAGGTTTTGGCGCCGTGGTAAGAATTAGGGCTTGGCGGCGTGGCCAAGGCTAGGTTTTGGTGTCGTGGTAAGAATTAGGGCTTGGCGGTATGGTCGAGGCTTGGTTTTGGCGCAGTGGAGTCGGACCCACATGTGGCGTGGCGACATTGGCTCTGTTTCCACGTCAATCCCATTTCTCTGGGAAACGTTATTTGGCTTTGGTAGCAACTTGCCCAAATTAGGGTTTGGCATGTCGAAACCCTAATTAGTGTGTGTGGCATGCGGCCTCGGCATGGCGATACTTATGTGCAAATGGCGCCATGGCTATGCCAAAGGAACTATGGCAAGGCCATATTGTAGACACGGCCACATGATTAGGGATTGTCGTGGGTGGCTATTTATGGCAGGTATCCACGAAATGGCATGTTACGAAGTAGCATGTTGGCATGTTACCGCGGCAAAGTGGCATGTTGGCATGTTACCCCGGTAGAATGGCATGTTGGCATGCCGATCAATATGTTGTTGTGGTAGGGCGCGTTTGGCTTGCCAGTTAGCATGGTAGCGCGATAGGGTGCGTTTGGCCTTTATGTATGGTGGCAAGTTTAGAGCAACTTGATTGGCCACGAAAAGAGGGCCGGCCAAGCATGGGCGTGGCTACACTTCTGGCGAGAGTGTGGAGAGTTTAAAGCGACCTGATTGGTCGAGGGAAATAAGGCTGGTTTAGGATGGGTCGTGGCCAGTGGCGCCAGCTGGCCTAAGGCATGGCCACGCCTCTCTTTGCTGTTGCGTCTCCCTATTTTTTTTTTGATTTTGGGCGAGGTTTTGCACCTGCTAATCCATGACTGATTAATTACCTAGTTTTACTAGGCTTAATTTTGACAAGCAAGGTCTAGTATACTGCGTGAGGCGCGAAAACCCTAACTTCTGCAAGTTAGTAAGGTCTGGTATACTGCGTGAGGCGCGAAACCCCAACTTCTGCAAGTTAGTAAGGTCTGGTATATTGCGCGAGGCGCGAAACCATAACTTCTGCAAGTTTAGTCAGGACAATTAATTGAATTCTATGTGTTGACACAAAGTTTTTTTAAGTTTATTTCCAGAGAGAAGCATGCTTTTCTGATTTGAATACCTTATGCAAAAACCTTATCCTTGATACTTTGAGATTCGTGCTACTCTGCTGCGAGTGAACACAAATCGTCATGCCATATCAATATTAAGAGTTCAGCCGGAGAACATAGCATAGAAGGCATTTAAAGGAACTTATATTAAATAAATATAGGCGAGGCGCCGAAATTTACAGAACATCGGGGATGGTTGCTACATTCGCCAGTCTGGATAAATTTCATGTAAATATATTGAACGGCTCAATAAATATGTCGGTGGAGAGGTTAGCACTCACGGCACCGTTTCCTTGCTGAGTGACGGCACATCAGATGCAAGGTTTTACGATTTTAACCCTAAGCTAAGAACCACCATCAACATTAAGTCCCATGCTTAACGCGTAACAGTGGCATTGTTGCGGGGTAAGCATGAGATGGTGACAGACAAGAGTAAAATCGAAAGGGAAAGACGTGACGATTGCTGGAAATTCGACTAACCTTGGCATGAGAAATCCGTGATCCTTGTATTGGCGGTTTTGCATAAATTCGGCTTGGCCATGGGGTATTGGCATTAGCGCTGCAGCTTTGGTTATTGATCGGCAGAGGTGACATTGCAACTTGGTCTGCGGAAGGGGCGCTGGTTGGCTAGGTCCGTGAAGTGTATGGCACTTGGTTGGCTAGATCACGGAGAAGCAGAGATGGCACGGCTGGATCCTGATTCGTGGAACGGTGGATGGCGCTGCTTTGAACGTCCAAGATGGCGCTTCCTTGGCTGGTGGAGATAGAGCTGCTTTGAACGGCTAAGATGGCGCTAGCTAGGTCAATGGTGGAAACTGGCTTCAGTCCATGGAATGGTGGAAAATGGCTTCAGTCCATGGAATGGTGAAACTGGCTTCAGTCCGTGGAATGGTGAAAATATAGCGCTGGGACTTTGGCTTCAAATGGTGATGGTGGCGCTGATGGCTTCAGTCCGTGGAACGGTGGAAATGCCACTTGGAAAGCTTGTTGGCTGGATCACGGAATGCTGGAGCGTTGGATTGACCACGGAATGCTGGAGCCATGGAGAGTTGGCTTTACGATGGAGTGCTAGAGCCATGAAGCGTTTGTAGGTTGAGCGACTGGTGTTCCTCGTGCTGGCGCGCTGCTGGTTCGGTCATGGAGAGGAGATATTGCCACACTACTTGTTCGGCTATGGAGCATAAGTGTGGTGCGCCTAATCATCCATTCTCGTTCATGGAGCAATAAGGAATCCTTGTTCTGTTCAAACTCTATAAACTGCGTTCGTATGAAAAGGGGTATCGACCCTCTTCTATTTTTGTTGGTCGTCCGGCTCCGTGCTTTCATCTGCAGCATCTGGCCCCTCTTCGTCATTTGTTAGCGGTGGTAGAGCGAGCATTAATGGCAACAAATCAATCTCCAATAGTTATAATCAACGGCAAGGAAAGCCAGGAGAACTCAAGGTAGGTGCTCTCGCATGTATCCACCCAACAGTAGCATCGATCTTCTCCATAATGTGTAATAAGGCTCTGACTCCATAAGAATGAGTATCTAACCTATCCAGTGGATTTCAAAATTTACCAAACTCCATCACGATCTTGGGATAGATGGATGAAATATATGCTCGACAATGATCATGTCAGGGCTAATCTTGGAGATTGTGGTTGCGTTGTTGGTCCATCCTTGATTTTAGGTTATTTGGTGTCTGGACTTTCTGATTGCGATGATGATATGTTGTGGATGCTTTCATGGTCGAAATCTTCTGGAGCCATTGGGTGAAGTGGACGAGCTGAGAGCGTTCCGTTGCCGATGTACTGTTATCAAGTCTTTAAGGACTTCGTTCCAAGCAACATCCTTTGAACCATATTATGAATCTTGGACTATTGCATGGAACGGGATGTGGTGAGCAGTCCCCAGTTATACTTCTGTTAGATCTGATAGCGTGCCCAGATATGTGAATGTATCTCTGTGGCGTACTTTTGGGGTCTTTGATGCGCGCGTACGGCTTCATGCTGAGAAATTATTGCGGCTCGTAGAACTTTGACAATGATGATGTTGTAATCGGAAATAACCTGGTTGAGGGCAGTGAAGGAATCCCATTCTGGTAGTCCCCCTATGTAATTATCCTGAACCTATTTTCTCGTGGAAGATGTGCTTCAATTGCATTCACTGGTAAGGTGGTGACTGCGTTTAAGATTCTAAAAATGAAGGAGGCTTTGCATCGCCTTGAATCCACGCATATGGGATTTGATACAATCTTATCATACTCTCCTGGATGTGATGCTGGGATTCTTGGAATATCACATGGACAAAAAATTCTGGATAACGAAGAGGTGGAAGTGAGAGAGTTATGTCGTTAATCGTGGCTCCCTCTGTCTCTTCAAGAAAAATGTTTCAGCTCTCTGGAGTTATCTCATGAATGCTTGATTGTTGTCGGGGATGGACCGTGATGAGCAGTCCCTAGTCGCACTTCTCTTTGGTTACTGAAGTTGTTTTCTCTGAGTAGGCTTGGGATCCGCAGTGGCCTCGTAAAGTGTTGCAGTGGCCTTCTAGATAGAGAGGTGATGATATTCTTACATTACACCTTTGAAGGGTGGATGACCTTGTCGTGGCTATGATTTTTGGTTGGCCGTGTCTTCTGAGCTTTGACAGTGAAGGGATCCCGTGTAGAGCCTGAGTCCCCAAGTGCGGTTTACATGTTTCTATCTTGTATGGTCAATGAGTTGACCATGATAAAGACAACATCTTGCATCCGTATTGGTGACTTTATTACTTCTTCCACGTGAAACTAAAACATGGAGAAGTATGGATTACCTTTGTAGTGGTTGTTGATATGGTATGCTCTGACAAATGAGGAGCAACAGTTCTTGGCAGCAGATGTGATCGGAAGAGACTACATCGTCATGGGAACCAAAATAGGTTGGCTGAAATTGCATGGGCGTCTATGGAAGCAAAGGGATTGGCTGGATGCGTAAGCGAGTAAACTGTCCACGGCCACAAGTTTTGGCGGGATGGATCAAAAAGTGGTCACAACTACGAACCTTGGCTGGCTGTGATCACGATCCTTGACAGGGAGGAGTGTCGACTTCTAGAGAAAACGTTGAAGCGGAGCGTCTCTTGGAGAGAAATATTGAAGCGGCTTCTGTAGGTGAGACGTTGAAACGGTTCCTAGAGAGAAACGTTGAAGCAGAGCGGATTCTGGAGAGAACGTTGAAGCGGGGCGGCTTCGGGAGCGAAAATTAGAAGGGGGCTTGGATCAAAAAGTAGAAGCGGCTCCTGGAGCAAATTTCGAAGCGCCAACGCAACACGGCTGAGAGTTTGAAAATATATCTCGGCGCTGCACCTTGGAGAAATAAAAGTCTCACACACATGCTCCGTCATAGGTTGCATGGTTTCGTGAACAGAGTTCCCAGAAAGCATTAATGCATAACTCCACCAAGATGTTCGATCACATTTGGTTTATGAGAATCTAACGCCTGAATTCTGAATCCCTTGACTAATCATTAGGATGTTCATTGTTTCACTCCTTTGAGCCTTAAGCAAAAACTTCTTGTATTTCCATCAAATCAGCAGTGGTAATAAGGGATCGGCTTCCTCTGGCTCCCCCAGTCTCTCATCCTGATGGTGGAGTAAAAGCGGCTCTGGTGACTGCTGGAGGTGTCACACTTGAAGAAACGTTGGGGGTGGCGGCAACGGCTCTGGCTCTGGTGACTGGAGGTGTAATGCCCGAAGGAACGTTTTCGCGCCGCTGGTGTTAACAGGTGGCGTATTAATGCCACTGGAAGAAACGTTAATACCAAGAGTAATCTAAGCGCTAGTGTTTTCAGGGTTTCTTGCTGATCCGTACCTAAGTTCTACCATCTTGATATCGGGATTGAAAAAATGAAATTGGAAATTGGTATTGCAACCGAGAGACTAATCTCCCACTGTGGTCACCAATTGTTTGTGGATGAAAACTATTTCTGTTGGTTTTCGTAATTCCAGGTGTGTGGGTGAGAAACAAATCTAAACCCTAAACAATGCACTGAACGGAGTACTTTTGATTCGAGAGATCAATCTGTATAATCCTGGCCTAAACCAAGAAATGGCCGTTCCAGGTTTTCTTTGGTCACAAAGTGAAGGAGAAGGGTTGGTCTTAGGGAGGGAATCCAAGAGAGTGGAAAGCTATGACTTGTATCAATCTGTGGTTTTTTATGACTTGTATCAGAAAGTAGAACTGGCTAGCAGAATGGAAAGCTACCAGGTGATTTCTAAATACTGTGTTGTTGTCGACCCAAAACTTGTTGTTTGGTGAAAATAGGTGAATCCTATTTATACAAGTCATATTGAAACGTACCCTGGTCTCTTAGGAAGTGGAAACGGTTGAGTGGTGGAAGAATAGAGTAACGTGTAACCGTCATACGTTATGCTTCCATGATGAGGGAAGTGAATTCCTGTAACCGTCAGTCATTATGCTTCCATGATGAAGGAAATGAATTTTTTTACACCGTTACTTTTCACCACCACTAATTTTCCTACTTCATGGAACTTTCTTGTAACGGGCGCATTGCACGCCGCACGCTGTAAACCTCCAGACCAATACTCTGATGAGTATCCCCCAGTTTGAGACATGTTTAATGTCTCGAGTATTTTCGTGGAAAACGTGTAGTAGGTTGCTATGTGTGGCAAGTCAAAGTCAAGAGACTTTTCCATAGGAAAATAGCATGTGATTCTATTAGGCTTGCCTTGGTCGGACGCCTAAAACTTTCCACAAGTCCGTCAGTTTGTTGGCGAACTTGAATGGCTGAGATTACATCTCATGAGGAAGGGTAGTCGTTGATTATGGCCACATCTTTGTTGTGTAAGACGTGGAGTAACGGGTTCCCTGGGACTTGCCGCAAGTCCGTTAGTTCAGTGGCAAACTTGGATGGCTGAGATTGCATCTCATGAGGAAGAGTGGCCATTGATTATGGCCGCATCTTGTTGTATAGCGAAGTGGTGCCATTGGCATAGTAGCGCCTGGCGTATCCGCGGCATAGCGGAATGCTAGTAGCCTTGGCATAGCGGCATGCTAGTAGCCGTGGCATGGCGTCATGCCAGTGGCGTTGTGGCATGGCCACGCCTGTGGCGTTGTAGCATGGCCAAAGCTAAGGTTTGGATCTGTGGCCAATATTAGGGCTTGGCGGCGTGGCCAAGGCAAGGATTTGGCGGCGTGGTAAGAATTAGGGCTTGGAGGCGTGGCCAAGTCTAGGTTTTTGCGTCGCGGTAATAATTAGGGCTTGACGGCATGGCCAAGGCTAGAATTTGGCGTCGTGGTAAGAATTAGGGATTGACGTCGTAGCCAAGGCTAGGATTTGGAACCGTGGTAAGAATTAGGGATTGACGACGTGGACAAGGATAGGTTTTGGGGACGTGGTAAGAATTAGGGCTTGGCGGCGTGGCCAAGGTTAGGTTTTGGCGCCATGGTAAGAATTAGGACTTGGCTTTGGCGCCGTGGAAGAATTAGGGCTTGGTGGCGTGGCCAAGGCTTGGTTTTGGCGCCGTGGAGTCGGACCCACATGTGGCGTGGAAACATTGGCCATGTTTCCACGTCAATCCCATTGTTGTGGGAAACATTATTTGGCTTTGGTAGCAACTTGCCCAAATTAGGGTTTGGCATGTCGAAACCCTAATTAGTGCGTGTGGCATGCGGTCGCGGCATGGCGATACTTATGTGCAAATGGCGTCATGGCTATGCCAAAGGAACTATGGCAAGGCCATATTGTAGACACGGCCACAGGATTAGGGATTGCCGTGGGTGGCTATTTATGGCAGGTTGCCACGAAGTGGCATGTTACGAAGTAGCATGTTGGCATGTTACCGCGGCAAAGTGGCATGTTGGCATGTTACCCCGGTAGAATGGCATGTTGGCATGCCGATCAATATGTTGTTGTGGTAGGGCGCGTTTGGCTTGCCAGTTAGCATGGTAGCGCGATAGGGTGCGTTTGGCATTTATGTATGGTGGCAAGTTTAGAGCAACTTGATTGGCCACGAAAAGAGGGCCGGCCAAGCATGGGTGTAGCTACACTTATGGCGAGAGTGTGGCGAGTTTAAAGTGACCTAATTGGTCGAGGTAAATAGGGCCGGTTTAGGATGGGTCGTGGCCAGTGGCGCCAGCTGGCCTAAGGCATGGCCACGCCTCTCTTTGCTGCTGCGGATCCCTGTTTTTTCTGATTCTGGGTGAGGTATTGCACCTACTAATGCATGGTGGATTAATTACCTAGTTTTCCTAGGATTAACTTTGACAATCAAGGTCTGGTATACTGCGTGAAGCGCGAAAACCCTAACTTCTGCATGTTAGTAAGGTCTGGTATACTGCGTGAGGCGCGAAACCCCAACTTCTGCAAGTTAGTAAGGTCTGGTATATTGCACGAGGCGCGAAACCCTAACATATGCAAGTTTAGTCAGGACAATTGATTGAATTCTATGTGTTGACACAGAGTTCTTTTAAGTTCATTGCCAGAGAGCAGCATGCTTTTCTGATTTGATTACCTTATGCAAAGACCTTATCCTTGATACTTGGAGATTCGTGATACTCTGCTGCGAGTGAACACAAATCGTCATGCCATATCAACATTAAGAGTTCAGCCGGAGAACATAGCATAGAAGGCATTTAAAGGAACTTATATTAAGTGAATATAGGCGAGGCACCGAAATTTACAGAACATCTGGGATAGTTGCTACATTCGCCAGTCTGGATAAATTTCATGTAAATATATTGAATGACTCAATAAGTATGTCGGTGGAGAGGTTAGCACTCACGGCATGATCGAATTTTATATAGTGGTAAATAGAGTTGTCGTTCACTCAGACTTAGTTGAGATTGATTCTAGTCTTAAATATAAAAATAAGAAATTATATACAAAATATGTCACGGGATGAAGAATTCACTGGGACTCGGGATTTCATTGTTTTTCATATTCAAGTAGTTCAGAAATTAATCCTAGGCAATTATAGCTCCAAATACAAGAAATATTAACTCTATTCTTTGCCAAAATAGATTTCGTAAAACATCAATTATAAATTACAAGCATAGTGTATCAAAAGCACCTAAGACTAAGCATACACTATCAAACAAGATAACAATTCATTAATATAAATCATAAATCATTTATAATCGGTGCAAAAAGTAAATATGGAATTAATTAAATTTATCACATGATGAAACTCAGCTGCGTCCGTCGTCCCAGCGATCGGGTCTAGCTCATCATGTTGAAAACACTCTCAAAGAATTTATTTATTCTCAAAAATGGTTTAAAAGTAATGAAAAGGGGAGAAATGATGAAAAGCCGGGTTTGTAACAATTATGCTTGTTACAAACTAACTGTTACAAAGAACAATACAACTAATGTGTCACTGTCACTGTAGCATGAACGACTGTCTACAGGCATCTTATGTTCTTCGTGTTCATCAATGGCAGCAGCAGCAGCAGGTTTCTCAAACTTGATTTCTCTCCATTCTGTTCTCCCCCCTAACGCTCCATCCCATTATCTGACTCCAAACTCAGCTATAAATACACCACAGGACCATCAATCTCTCGAGTAAATACCAGAAAATATCGTATTAAAGTTTAAGAGATTTTATTCTCCTTTCCTCTATTATACACGTCTGAGTTGTCTAAAACTTTTCAAACTCTCTCTGGATTGGATAGAAACAAATTTTCAGAGAATATATCCTCTTAAATCCAACGTAATATACTCTTATAACTCAAGCGTAATCCGAGAATATTTGTTACCCTGTTTAACGCAACAACCATTCATGGGCATATTTTATTCCTTGTTTTCCTTCCAAAAACACGTCCTGCGACCTATTGATTAAGTGACAACATAATCGCAGCATAATATCCATGAAAATCTCCCAGAAATCTTTCTCAAAATCTCGTGCAGTGGTGATGAAATATTTCCCGCCGAAAATGATTTTCAAATGAAGAAGAATGGGGTGACCCCTATCCATAGTAGGGGCGCCTTTAACAACAGGGGTGACCTGGGGTGGCCCTTATTCAAAATGAGGGTGCCTTTAGTACTTTTCCGGGGGTGCCCCGAGCAACTTTTCGAGCCGAATTTTCCAAAAATGTTTATTTCCCAAAAATACCTACAAAACATAAAATACCATAATAAGTACGAAATCGAGTACCAACAATACAGAACATTGAGGACAAATTAGACAGAAAAATGTGTCTATCACGGCACCGTTCCTTGCAGAGTCACGTCACATCAGATGTAAGGTTTTACAATTTTAACCCTAAGCTAAAAACCACCATCAACATCCATTCAATTTTATGGTTAATTAAAAATGAATATGGATTCTAGATTTTTGAGGTTATGTTAATTATATAATTTCGTGTAATCTTTCGTAAACAGAACTATTATATCGCCTGATAACCCATTAGCCACGTTTTTAATTGTAATAGAGACGACCTCGAGCAAACGTTAGAAACGTTCCTGGCATAAACACGGTGGGGCTCGTTGTTATTGGTTCCATGATTAAATTTTTTGATTGTTGTTGTAGTAATGAGGTTCAAACTCTCGGACTTGTGAAGATTAAATTTAAAGATTTAATAAAATTATATACAAAAATATTAACAAAGTTGGCGAGAGGTAACCAAGACACTAGAATCCACTATTACACATGAATGATGTCAAATATTTCATAACTCTAATTATCATTTTATCCTTTATTTCTTAATCCACAAATAATCAAACATATTCTCAAAAATTAATTGTATCACTTAAGCATAGATTATCTAACCAAAGCATAACCTATCTAATTGAATCACAACTAATGAAGAAAATTATGTAAACTTTTAAGAACTCTGCTAAAGCAGTGATTGAGTGAATTATAATTAAATATTGGAGAAAATGAAATAGTTACCCAGTGTTCATGTGTGAATAGCTTCATCCATTGCCTTGGTTACGAGAGAATTAGCCTCTCATCATGTTGGAAAACCTCTCAAAGAATTTCATTAATGCTCAAAAATGGTTTACAAATGATGAGAATATGAGAAATACAATAAAACCAGAGAACTACGACCCTCAGTGAAAAAAAAAGACTGCTGCAGCTGTGTCGCAAACGCTGTGGCAAATAAGACTGCCTGATGTACGACCCACAAGTGTGAGTCGTTATTACTGTAGAAAAATGACTGCTGGTGCAGGTCCGTTCTTCGTGTTCTTCATGTTCATCAGCAGCAGCAGCAGCAGAAACCGAGTTTGGGAAAACTCGAATTTCTTCTTCTCTGGCTCTCCTCAGCCCCCCAGACTCTCGACACCTCTTCTATGAGTCCCCAGCACTCTATATATACTCCACAGGATCAAGAAGTCTCGCTATAACTCAAGATAATTCTCTCTTAACTCGGTTTGATGAAAAAATATTCTGGGAATATTTTCTTCCCTGATTTAGCTTCTCACGCATAGATTTCCATCCTGGTCACTCTAGAAATGTTTACACACGACCCACAATGTTGCTAGAGCCCTCATGCATGAGCAGAACACGCTCAAATCTTCTCCAATCCCGTGTTCAACCTGTGTTTCCCTGTTTTGAATTCCGTGAATTATCCAGCCAATTATGGCCAAATTTGATCGAACCAAAAGCCCAAAACGTGTTTTCTAGGACATATCACAACTTCCTACCAAAAATCAGCCATTGAATCGCCCTAGAACACGTTCAAAAATTCCAACAAAACATCTGCTAGTTGATAGTATTTTTTCCCGCCAATTTTTGGTTTTTGAATTTGGGAAGAAGATGTCCTCCCCCGAAACCAGAACTGGGGTGCGAATAGCATCTGCCTTTGGGGTGACCTGGGGTGCCCCTTAGTAATTGAGGTGCCCATTACCCAACGGTGAGAGTCCGAATAACACGTGTCCTCCGGGGCTTTTACCAACTTTTCGAGCCGAATTTTCCAAAAAATGTTTATTTTCCAAAGGTGCCTACAAACACATAAAACACCAAAATTAGAACAAACTCGAGTGCCAACAATATATAGTATTGAGATCAAATTAAACACAAAAATGTGTCTATCAATACCCCCAAACTTATTATTTGCTAGTCCTCGAGCAAAATTTATTTTTGAAAAGATAAAAAGAATACACTTAGCACGTGCAGCAGGCCGTTAAACCGCTAGGTGGCCCTAGCGGCGGAGTGTTGTCTCCGGAGGGTTTACCAGAGGTGTACCCACAAAACCTTTTCTCCTAATTGGTCACAAGTATCCAAAGAGCTATGAGGACATACATATTCTCAACCTATCTCCAAGTAAGTAGAATGCCAAAGAAATTAAAGGTGTCAGCTCTAAAGCTGACTGAAGAAAAGGGGAGACACATCCACACGACTGCTAGATAAAGAGATATCCGCTAAACAGCTAGATAAACATTGTAAGATGCGTCCGCTGCTTTACAGCTGGTAAGATTATGAGAGAGATAAAAATGAGAGGGACATCTGCTACACAGCTGGACTAATTACGTGTGATGAGTTAAACCAGTGCTAGAAAGATTTTGTGCCAGATTGAAAGCAGACTAACAAAGCAACCAAAATGCATCTTTCTTCGACTCTCTCACAGTGCTCAGTAGAAACAACGCCTTCTTCGGTCTTCAACTGTTGATGATAAACTCTGGAACCTCATAGAACCTTGACAATTAACTCTTCTCTTCGATTTCTTGCTTGACTTATAAATTTCTTCTTCCCTATGGCCTTATTGAACAAAAAGAACGTAATGATGTTTTTGTTTTTGAAAACAAAAAATTACAAGACAAAAATTTACATGGCCATGAGAGAAGGACTTTCAAAACTTGGATCTTCGCAACTTGTGATGTCTTGGTATCATGGATTCTAACAACTTATATCATTTGCTCTTATAACTTCAACTTTGATTTTTGAATTATTCTCTTCTATTGTTGCTTCTAAACCTAAAACGTCTTCAACTTTCTTCATAGATTTTGATGTCGCTCCGCTTGTTGATGATGATAAGTTTCTACTAAGAGAGAGTCGCAATCCAGTAACTAAGACTACATTGTGAGGTTGCTTTGTCTTTCTGGCATTTCCCTGAACTACTTTCCTTTCCATCATGTATGGTTAGGTCCATCACGGTTACCCTCTAAAAGGAACAAGTTCTCTCCTGAATTTCAAGGATCTCAATTTCTTTTTCTCTAATGTCTCAATAAGTTGTTATCTCTAGCATTCCAATTACTATCTTTTCAGTGAGAAACAGTATGTAAACTTAGCTAACCGGATACCATGTGACGCTAGAAGTTTCAAAAGTGCAACTAAAAAGTTTCTCCCATACCCCCAAACTTAAATCTAACATTGTCCTCGATGTTCTAAAGATAAAATTAAAAGCATGAACAAGGAGAAACTGTTACCAATGAAGCAAAAGTGATAAGGAAAGATATTACCATGTCGCATGAATATTGGGTTACCTCCCAAGAAGTGATAAGTTTAAAGTCTTCATCCATACTAAGAAAGGATTAGTCACCACGTAGAATCATATAGTAGTAGCCAGAATAACTGTGGGTCATCTGGATCAAAAAGTGTTACCCACAAGAAGAGGAAACTGCAACAGACCAAGAAGATACCGAACATACCCTTGCTTAAGACAACTACATCTAGTTGTGGTTCAGGTTCAGGCTCTATAAAAGGGTCTAAATAAAAGGTTTTCATCGGTTCGGTTTCCTCAAAGCTAAGATCTGGTTCAGGTATTAGAGTCTGGAAAAACTCAACTAAGAACTTAGAAGCACATAACAACAACCTGAATAATTGGGGATCCTCTGAGTAATTAGATTAGACTCACAAAGTTGACCATAATAATGGTCATTCTTAAGAAAATGTGTCGACCCTAATATCCTAAAGTAATTAGGTTTAGTCTCAAAACTTGATATCCGACACATCTGAAAATCATATGTTCCCACAATTGGAAGAAAATTTTTTGGTGGGAAAACAAAGTCAATCTTGGTATCATAGTCTGGGTTAACCATATCAACCAGAGGATGGATTTCTAACAACTGAGCTTCTCTATGGACATTATTAGGTTCGGGAAAACATGTATGAAGATAATCTTGTAATATGGTTGAGGCATAAATGTAAAGTCCTACACGAGGGAACTTTCTAAGAGTTAAAGCATATGGAGAATGATAATCACCCCCAAACTTAGAGTTTTCTGTGTCTCTATAAAGACTAGTCACAACTTCCCTAATTTCTAGGTCATCAGATTCCTGGAAATGGTCAATTGATTCTTCTAAGTCAGGTTCATCCTCACTCATCTCTACGAGTTCATCTTCTTCGTCTAATACTATTGTTTCTAAATCGCTAGACTCTAAAACATTATTCTCAGAATAAACTTGTTCCTCTAAATCATTATCGGCTTTGTAAACAGGAAATACTACATCGTCTAAAACGAGGGTATCTCTAGTCAAATCCTCGTCCTTTTGAATAGGTGAATAATTATTAAAATTATTTGGATTTCAACTAGAAATAATATTATCCTTGTAAAGCTCAATTGGAGTAACCATTTCCTGATCACTATTCCTACATAAGTATGATTCTCCATCAACACTATCCTCATCATAATAACATGAAAAAGATCGAACCTCATCAAAACAAGTAGTGCTACCAATTCTAACCTTGTCATCTTGATTATGAAAATAACTATCCTCATTTTTAAGGGTATTATTGGAAACACTATATTGGAAAGTAAGATTATTTCAAGCAAGTCTTTCGTTCGTCTCAGCCATCAGCTTGAGGGATTCCTCTATAGAAAGTTCACTCATTATTGTAGTTCTTTCGTCTAGAATTACACTATTCATCTCAGCTAACTTACGCGTCGACTCAGCTAACTCCCTGAGGGACTATTCTAAAGGAGGAATAGGAACAGAAGGATCATAAAAAGGACTACTTTTCAATAGTTTGATTGTATCCTCTAGAGACGAAGAACTAGTACTATAATCTTCTTGCTCGTAAGACTGATGCATGTGTGGATAGTAATTGGGCTCACCAGGGTATGACCCATATCCTTCCAAATGATGGCGTTCCCAACCACTATTCCCAACATGGTCATAGAAAGGATGATGTCCATATTCAAATTCAGGTCGATAATCATTGTATTGACTTCTATCATACCAGTTCGACATTCTTAATTGTAAGGGAATTCTACATAATCACAAACAAGGCTGACTCGACCAAATCAAACCTATAAAATCTAGCAAACAACAAGCATGATGGCTCCACTTAGATTGTTTCTAGACCAGCTTCTAATCCTTCGAAAGGGAATTCGTTACAATTTAAGCAAACCCCTCTGGAATCAATCCGAGTCAAAGTAAGTTGAATTGAGGCGAGGGAAGCTCAGTGGAGCTTTGATACCCAAGGCCTCACCGCTATCACAAGGCGGCGCAGTCACGCATTCAACTCACATAAACCATCATGAACTTCGAAGTATGCTAAAAGAGTAACCAATATTTTTCGAACGACTTTCCTATTAAGCTCGTTACCCTATAGGTCTCGTTCTAGTCAAAATTTTAAGCTTAGGTTCGCGTTTGGTTTCGTTTTCCTAAGGCGGGCAAGAAGGAAACGGTGATGAAATCCGAGTCCTTATCTTAATTTGGCCAGGCCTTGCCCTTTACTAGGAAATTAAAACAATTGTATTCAAATCCTCAGCATATATTCACCTTAAGGCATACAATAAACCCGCTGACAGGGGATTCACGGGTGTTTCGAAAGCTTACCTCCCGTACCAGACGGGCGAAGAACCGCTGAAGTCGACTCGGGCCACGACTTCTATGTCATGTGCGAACCCGAGGGGCCGAGACGATATTGTAATCGTCGTCCTTCCCTGTAAACAGTTTTATATTTAATGTACCCTTCCTTAGGGTTTAAAAAAAAAATTGTCCAAGTCCAAAGTCCAAATAAAGTGCAAAAGAAAAGAAAAAAAAATACAAAAAATGGAAGGTCTCTAAAAATAAATAAAATAAATTCTCTCTCTCTTTTTTTTAATTTTTCTTTCGTTTTTTTTTTTTTTTTTTTGCTTTGTCTTTTTCCTTCTCTTTTAGCTTTAAGCTTTGATTCCAAGTCTTTAGTATCCAACTTCAAACCTGTAATACAAAGACACACCCAAAGAAACGTAAAAAGAACGAATGAAATAAAAAAAACCTAAAAATTCTACCTAAGCACAAATCCGCGTCGGCGGCGCCAAAATGATTAAATTTTTTGATTGTTGTTGTAGTAATGAGGTTCAAACTCTCGGACTTGTGAAGATTAAATTTAAAGATTTAATAAAATTATATACAAAAATATTAACAAAGTGGGCGAGAGGTAACCAAGACACTAGAATCCACTATTACACATGAATGATGTCAAATATTTCATAACTCTAATTATCCTTTTAATCCTTTATTTCTTAATCCACAAATAATCAAACATATTCTCAAAAATTAATTGTATCCCTTAAGCATAGATTATCTAACCAAAGCATAACCTATCTAATTGAATCACAACTAATGAAGAAAATTATGTAAACTTTTAAGAACTCCGCAAAAGCAGTGATTGAGTGAATTATAATTAAATATTAGAGAAAATGAAATAGTTACCCATTGTTCATGTGTGAATAGCTTCATCCATTTCCTTGGTTACGAGAGAATTAGCCGCTCATCATGTTGGAAAACCTCTCAAAGAATTTCATTGATGCTCAAAAATGGTTTACAAATGATGAGAATATGAGAAATACAATAAAACCAGAGAACTACGACCCTCAGTGACAAAATAAGACTGCTGCAGCTGTGTCGCAAACGTTGTGGCAAATAAGACTGCCTGATGTACGACCCACAGGTGTGAGTCGTTATTACTATAGAAAAACGACTGCTGGTGCAGGTCCGTTCTTCGTGTTCTTCATGTCCATCAGCAGCAGCAGCAGCAGAAACCGAGTTTGGGAAAACTCGAATTTCTTCTTCTCTGGCTCTCCTCATCCCCCAGACTCTCGACACCTCTTCTATGAGTCCCCAACACTCTATATATACTCCACAGGATCAAGAAGTCTCGCTATAACTCGAGATAATTCACTCTTAACTCGGTTTGATGAAAAAATATTATGGGAATATTTTCTTCCCTGATATAGCTTCTCAATAGTAGATTTCCATCCTGGTCACTCTAGAAATGTTTACACACGACCCACAATGTTGCTAGAGCCCTCATGCATGAGCAGAACACGCTCAAATCTTCTCCAATCCCGTGTTCAGCCCGTGTTTCCTTGTTTTGCATTCCGTGAATTATCCAGCTAATTCTGGCCAAATTTGATTGAACCAAAAGCCCAAAACGTGTTTGCTAGGACATATCACAACTTCCTACCAAAAATCAGCCATTGAATTGACCTAGAACACGTTCAAAAATTCCAACAAAACATCTTCCAGTTGATAGTATTTTTTTCCCGCCAATTTTTGGTTTTTGAATTTGGGAAGAAGATGTCATCCCCCCTAACCAGAACTGGGGTGCGAATAGCAGCTGCCTTTGGGGTGACCTGGGGTGCCCCTTAGTAATTGAGGTGCCCCTTATCCAACGGTGAGAGTCCGAATAACACGTGTCCTCCGGGGCTTTTACCAACTTTTCGAGATGAATTTTCCAAAAAATGTTTATTTTTCAAAGGTGCCTACAAACACATAAAACACCAAAATTAGTACAAACTCGAGTCCCAACAATATATAGTATTGAGATCAAATTAAACACAAAAATGTGTCTATCATTCCACTAGAGATACCAACAACCACGATTCAACAGATGACAACACTTCTGATAATGGGGAGCACTACGAAAGTTATGAGCCAGGTAATGCAGAAGTTGCTGCCAAAAATGTTGTGAGTCAACCAAGACCAAGTACTACCGGTGCCTCGACATCTACAACTTCTACTTCCCGAGGTATAAGTTTTGACCGCATCAAAACTTCATTTCCTTTTTTTCACTGTCTTTAATTCTTTTCAAAGTATATGTACATATACCATCAGTATCTTATGACTTATATCTTTTCAAGAAGACATTTTTCGTTGGGCTACTCAATTACCAGTGCGTAGAAGTCCAAGACTCGGTCAACATCCCCAACATGGAGAGCCGTCACGTACACATAATGCTATCGGTATAGTCGTATTTGTCTTGTTATCAACATGTATATTTTGGTTTAGTATATATCCATCTGTGTTTGTAGTTTTATTTGTGATAACGGAATGATTAGTTTCACTAACTGAATGTATGTCTCAATGTATGTAGTAACAAATGAAAATCTTGCTTCCAACTTAAATCTTCGTAGAAGCCCTCGACTCATGGGACATGCTCAATCTCGGCATGCACAAAATGCAATATGTAAGTTTTTTTTTTAAATTTTGAAATGGTTATATATAATTTTTTTGAAATGGGTATATGGAAATACATGCTCAGAATGGATAAGGTAATATTTGTGAATCAATAATGTCTCTATGTTCTTTGGAATAATTGTTAGATAAATATAAGAAAGTTGGTTCCCGAAAGATAGAAATACCTATTAATAATTGTTAGCATGAACACTATGGCACTCAGTTTGATAAGTTGGTATACATTTTCAAAAACATTTAGATTGGTTAGTCATTGTATGCTGAAATATACGTGCAGCAAATCCACAAGGAGTTCAAGTTGGAAGAGGGAGGGGTCGTCCACTTCAAAGTGTTGCAGGAAGATCCTCATTCTTGAATTGTGCGAGAGGCATTACCTATAAAGTTGGATTCAAGAAGTTACATCTGCCTCCACCAAGCACATGTCCAAAGTGCCAAGCGATGATTTTTTATCGTGAACCAAAAGGCTTTTGTTGTTCAGATGGGGAAGTTATTTTACCATTTGTTTCACCCCCTATTGAGCTTTTGGAGATGTATGAAGATCAAACTGAAGTTGGGGAACACTTTCGGAGGTACATACGACGTTACAATCAGTGTTTCTCATTAACGTCAATTTGGGTGAATTATGATAGAGAATTAGCTGATAATAGAGAAGGTGTCTACACATTTCGTGTTCAAGGTGATATCTACCATAAAATAGGCAGTCTTCTACCTCCTGTGGTTGAAAATGAAACAGACCCTCCAAGAACAGTTCGTCCAAGATATATACATATGTATATTTATGATACAGATAACGAGATTAATTGGAGGATGGAAGAAGGTGGTGCCGATCTAAACAGGGAGGTGATGGAGAAGTTGAGGACAATTTTGGATACACATAATAGGTTCATGCATGTAATCAGGCCGCTTGCAAAACGAGAAGACATCCAAAGATGTAGATTGGTCATTAAAGAACAACCTGCAACCAAGAAGCAGTACACGCTTCCAACTGCTTCACAAGTCGCCGCAATTGTAGTTGAAGGAGATGGGTATGCTAAACCTGGAGAGCGAGACATTGTAGTACGAAAAATATAAGGAAAGTTGTTATTTATCCAAGAAACAACGGGTTGTTGATCCTCTCCAATATCCACTTTTGTTGCCATATGAGAGTTATAGATTGGACCAGAATAGTATGGATGAGAACGGCAGACAGTTTACATGCCTTGAGTACTACTCCCACATGTTACAGGTATATATATGATATAAATGTTTAACAGCTACACTTTATAATTGAACTTACACATATTATGTTGACACAGATAATATAAATAATTTATATATTTGCTGCCGCTAATGTTTGACAGATTCGAAGTCATGACGCGTCGCTTCTTCTTCGAGGTGGAAGACTACTACAACAATATGTTGTGGATAACTGGGTGAAGATTGATTCGTCTAGACTTAGATGGTTATCTAATCATCAAGAGAAGATAAGAGCTGAATTGCATCAAGGTATACAAGATGCACGAATGGAGGGCGAAACTAGTGCAAGTAAGTTAATAGATAATCACTTTATTTTTTTGGCCCAGTGCTAATTAAGCATAGCTACATTCATTTTATTCTTTATCTTTAGATATTTACTGCGGAATAGGATGACGACAAACAGTTCAAGGAAATACTTCCTTGAAATCTGAAAATTTATTCTTTTGCATGACAGAGAATTTTGGTCAAAGGAAAGTGCTTCCTTCCTCATACATGGCCAGACCACCTGACATGTACCATCGGTATCAGGATGCAATGACGCTGGTGCAAAAGTACGGTAAGCCCGATTTGTTCATTACAATGAATTTCAACCCACTTTGGGATGAAATTGTGTCCAACCTAAGACCGGGTCAATCTGCATCGGATATACCCGATCTGACTACAAGGGTATTTCGTGCAAATCTCGAAGATCTGAAGGAAGATCTTTTTACCAAGTTAATATTTGGCAGAATAGCTTCCCATGTGCATGTTGTTGAGTTTCAAAAAATGGGTCTTCCTCATGTTCATATGTTGATTATATTGAGAGATGAGGACAAATTACAAGGTCCGGATGATTATGAAAAGATAGTGAGAGAAGAAATACTTGACCCCGAGGAAGAGCCAGAACTACACGAGTGTGTGAAAAAGTGGATGATTCACGGTACATGTGGTAGTAAGTGCATGAGAGACGGTAAATGTAAGAGAAACTTCCCAAAAGAGTTTTCTGAGTGTACTGTGCAAGGAAAAGATGCATACCCCGTTTACAGGAGACGTAATGATGGGAGACGCGTAGATAATAGGATGTCCGTGCCTTATAACCCTTGGTTATTACATAAGTATGATTGTCATATAAACGTAGAAATTTGTAGCATTGTGGAGAGTATTAAATATCTTTACAAGTATGTGTACAAGGGTCCGGATTATGTATCTTTTGGAGTGCAACCAGTAGACCATGACGAGATAACAAGGTATATTAATGCAAGATGGGTTTGTGCCCAAGAGGCAATATGGAATATCTTTATATTTCCTCTTTACAAGGACTATCCTTCGGTAGTGAGATTACAAATACACCTTCCCAACCAACAGAGCCTCAGGTACTATGATTACCAAACTTTAGATGAAAGAAATTTGAGAACAACTTTGACATAGTTCTTCGTGACAAATGCTCGCGATCCTCAAGCGAGAAAGTTGCTATATCGTGAATTTACTGAATGCTACTGTTGGGATACAAAAACAAAAGAGTGGAGAAGACGAAGAAGTACACGGAAGGCGATAGGGAGGGTTTATACAGTACCTTCATGTGCAGGAGAGGTGTGGTTCTTAAGATACATTATGAACCACGTTAGAGGTCCAATTTCTTTTGATGATCTATTGTTAGTTGACGTAGAGAGATGCCGAACATTCAAGAGAGCTGCCGAAAAACTAGGACTCTTAGAGAATGATCAGAGTGCGAAAGCGTCTTTGGCTGAAGTAGCAACAGTCAAGATGTCGTCTGCTCTGGGAAGACAATTCGCTTCTATCTTGAACTTTTGGAATCCATCGGGGGTGAGAGAATTATAGGATGAATTTTTCAACAGCATGGTCCAGGATTACTCAAGTTCAAGCAATACAAGCTTGACATTCTTATCAGATCGCTTTCTTCATGAATTTAATTTGATACTTAAGCAGCACGATAAAGATATATTTTTTTTTCCATGTATGATCTACCACCGATTATTGGCACATTGGGTGAGGAAGTTGAGATTTAGAGTCTGATTCAAGAGGAGTTGTCGATTCCTATATCCGACGAAGACCTGTCTTCTGTACAAAAGTTGAATAAAGAGCAGTATAGGGCCGATGATATAATCATGGGATCAATTGAGAGAAAGGAAAGTAAAGTCTTCTTCATAGATGGTCCCGGAGGTACTGGTAAGACCTATCTCTATCGTGCTATTCTGGCGACTGTCAGGAAAAATGGTGGTATTGCGTTAGCAACAACCACGTCGGGAATAGCTGCTACTATGCTACCTGATGGGAGGACAACACACTCAAGGTTTCAACTTCCGATGACACCAACATCAACTTCAACGTGTCTTACTAAGAAGCAAACCGAGGAAGCTAAACTTTTGAGGCATGCTACCGTCCTTATGTGGGATGAAGCTACAATGGAGCATCGCTACTCTTTGGAAGCATTTGATCGGAAGATGAGAGATATCACAGGGGTTGCTGAACCGTTTGGTGAAAAGATTCTAATCATGGGAGGTGATTTCCGTCAGGTACTACAGTGATTCCAAGGAGTACAAGGGGACAGACAGTCGATGCATGTCTTAGCAGGTACATTGCATTTTTTTTCTTTTATTATAAAAAAATGTTTTATATTGATATGTGATACTTAATGTTTATTAAACTCTGGTACTTAATTAAAATTTTAAGCGGATAATTCGAAATGACATTGAATTACATTACATTCTTAACAGATCACATTTGTGGGAAAATGTACATGTTTTGCATCTGAAGAAGAATATGCGTGCAGCCGAGGATGCATCTTATTATGAGTTTCTGATTCGTGTTGGTGACGGGGATAAACCTTGCGTTGCTAATGAGATGATAAAGGTTCCGGAAGATATGGTCATACCATGGGTTAGTGATGCTTCTTTGTCTTAGCTTATAGATGTTACATTTCCAAACTTGGTGAAAATTCCAAAGATAGAGACTACATGTGAAAAGGTGAGGGTACCCAAATATACCTCAAGCTAAAACTTTTCCTACCTATAAATCCTTTCTCCAAAAGTGATTGTCTATGGACTGAGTCGATGCAATACAACTAATTGGTTCACACTTCGTGTGATCGTCTATGGATACGAGATCGAGACAATACAACAACGAAGTATGTTTACTTGATACAAAGGTTCAGAATTCATCAAACACAATAGTATTGCTTATCAAGTAAATAAGAATTAACGTTTGTGTAATTTACTTTAATTATAATAAAACAATTATAATGCGGAATATAAAAGTAAATGACACAGCAAGATTTTGTTAATGAGGAAATCGCAAATGCAGAAAAACCCCCAGACCTAGTCCAGAATTGAATACTCTCAGGATTAAGCCGCTACACAAAATTACACTAACTTCGTATAGTTGAGACCAAGTAACTAACCCTATAGTTCTCATAGTTCCTTCTGTATTCCCACGCCTCCAACTTATAAATAAGTCACGTACTTGGAACAATTCCTTTGGTTTGTATTCCAGACAGTAAAGGAACAACAAATATGTTTGGTATCAACTCTATTCAACCAAGTGATATGAGTCGGACAAAGGCTCTCCCGTTTATCTCAACATAAACTCCTTCGTCAGGTCCTTAGATCTATCTTATATTCAATCACCCAAAGGTAATCGATTAAGATTAAGCCAACAACACATTATAATCCGAAGAATCGTGTTAATTCCGATCTACTCAATCAATCAATCCAATCTACCACAAGGATAAACCGACTATCAATTGGATCCTCTTTTACCGAAACAAGTATTGTGCACACCAAAGATTATAAAACCCAAGTCAGATCTTCAATATCTTCTTTGTCTTCAAATATTCTTAAATCTTCAATAAAAACCTGCACACAATCACTTGAATCTCTTGTGATCAATCACGCACAGAACGGAGTCTGTTAACAATGGATTATCACAAGATCGTCTTTAAAACTAACAACAATCTAAAGATCCCTGTCGAAACTCTGAACTAGTTTGAGTGAATCTTATATCAGAAGATAAGATTCTCAAGAATAAACAAACTAGGTGCAATCAGATTTCAACCACCGTTAGTCAATCAAATCAATCGAAAACAAAAGATAAACCACAATTATCTAGTTTCCCACCAAAGGTACACGCTAGAGCTTCTCAAACGCAAAGAAGACTTTAAACTGAGCGGTCGTAAGAGATCTCGCCTAATTAGGATACTCTCCTCTCTGAATAGGCGGCTACACCAGTAATAACAACAAAAGAGTAAATCTGTTGTTACGAAGGATTAGTTTGCTAGAAAGGCAAACTTCGAGTATTTATAGACAAGAAAATTTGGACACCAAGGAATTTCCAAAACCAAAATATTCTCAAGATATTCATAAAAGCACAGATTCGGTTTTCATAATTCCTGGAAATGCTTTGTCCAAAAATAACGGTCGAAATCTCTCAGAAAATCTAATTAGTAAATGCACATTACTAATTCTGTAATTTCCCTACAAAATGAAATTAATAACCTTAATTAAAAGATTTTTAACTTACTTATGTTTCGATCCTGGGATTCTTTTCCCTTAGTTGTTAAGGAATATCTTTGAACAATTAAAGAAATAAACATTCACAACACGTGTTCTACCAGAACAAGTTTCGGTTCTACCTCCATGTGAGTACTATGCATAGTCACACTAGCTTTCCAAAAATTCGGTTGACTAGGTACTAGGATCGGTTCCCTACATATATATGGTATCTAACTTATATGTGTTGCACATGTCCATAGGATCGGTTCCCCTTTGCCTAAAAACGTGTTGCACATGTCCATAGGATTGGTTCCTTTTTCTGCTATAAACCTTGTTGCACCCCATACAAGGATCGGTTCCCTTTGATGTACTGCACCCCTTACAAGTATCGGTTCCCTTTTTCTTTTAATTGGTCAAACATACAAAATCCGATCATACCACAGGTGATTACTTAAGATTGGTTTTACTAATAAAATTTATACCAATACATAAGTCATGCATTTGTGAATAGTTCTACCAAGAACACAACAAGTTGCCAGCGGTTATACTATATCATACATATTGTTTGTTCATAAGATATGCAATGAATAACAAAACCAATAACACCTGGTAATTTCCTTTTCGATCCACAAACAAGTTTATGAACTTACTTCCTTAGAACACATGTAAACATTGTTCCCTAGGATGAAATCCTCACCTCATACCCATACATAATCACAATAACATTCAAATGATTATGGTGATGTCTTATCTGCAAAGTTTAATGGTTAAGCAATAAACCTCGTATTGTATTCCTTAATACTATGTCTATCTAGAGTTCAAATATGCTTCGCAGTTATGTTTTCAATATGCACGACTTGAAAGATAGGTTAGGGAATGAAACAGTTCAAGTCAAATATCACTAATCTTCAAGACTTCACAATACTTGTAATGTCTCATATCCTAATACTTTCAAGCTAACCTATATGAAGTTGACTCTAGTACATAATCAAACGACTCTTAACATGAGTTTTGATTCACTAAAATATGACAACCAAACTTGACATACCAACGCTTGGTGGGTTCAACCGAGCAATGCTCCAACAACATGGTCAATTGGGCATTGATCACACCATTGAATGAGTACGTCGAGAAGCTTAATGATCGAGTACTTCAGATCTTCCTGGGAAAGTGGTTCTATTCTACTCATTTGATTATGTGGACGACGATACTCATGGTCTTTACCAACAAGAATAGTTGAACAACATTGCTCCTGGGGGTTTGCCTTCACACATTTTAAAATTGAAGATTGGTGCGCCTATTATGTTGTTGCGGAATGTTGATGCAAAAAATGGTCTATGTAATGGTACCAGGTTAATAATCAAAGAGTTCTTCCCAAACTGTGTTGATGATGTAATTATTAGTGGGAATTACATAGACACATGAGTTTTTATTCACAGAATGCCAAAGGAGCCACCTGAGAATCTGAATCTCCCATACAAGTTTAAATGTCAACAATTTTCGATCCGTTTGTGTTTCGCCTTTACAGTCAACAAGGCACAGGGACAAACGATCGAAAACACGGGTATTTTTTTTCCTGAGTATGTGTTCAGCCATGGTCAACTGTATATTGCTCTCTCGAGAGGAGTATCAAGTAGCAAAACAAAATTATTAGTTTCTAAAGGCACCATTGCGAAGAAGAAGAGGACGTACACGAAAAATGTTGTGTATAAAGAAGTCTTTCTTAGGAAAAATGTTGTGTATAAAAATGTTACGAAAAATGTTGTGTATACACGAAAAATTGTATAAATTGTACGTTGCTTTCTCTTAGGAAAATGCGAGTTACAAATACACATTATTGATGTAGAAGGATATTTATGATTGAAAAATTATTATTAAATGACAATTTAAGTTTAGTTGTGATTACTTTTGCACATGAACATGAAATGAATTTTCACCACTTGGCATTGACCGTTGACCAAGTGTTGACTTTGACCATTGATTACTCCACAAAAGCGACATAATTACGAAACGAATGTACCGGCAGGCGCATCGCGCATGAGTGCTATACTAGTATAAATAAATATAATGCGGAAAAACATAACACAGACACCAGAAATTTTGTTAACGGGGAAACCGCAAATGCAGAAAAACCCTGGAGCCTAGTCCATATTTGAAAACCACACTGTATTAAGCCGCTACAGACTCTAGCCTACTACAAGTTAACTTCAGACTGGAATATAGTTGATCCCTAACCAAGTCTCACACCGATTAAGGGACAGTCGCATTCCTCAAGTCTCTTGAATCCCAGTAGGACTATGCGCACTTGATTCCCTTAGCTGATCTCACCCAAAACTAAGAGTTGCTACGACCCAAAGTCGAGAAGACTTATAAACAAATCTGTCTCCCACAGATAAGTCTATTCTGATTGTTGTTTCCATCTTTAGATAAAGATCAAGATGTACATGAAACTCAACTGATAATCCGGTCTTATACTCTCGAAAAGAAACCTATAAATATTATTCATCTCACAATAACCTAACTGATTAGCAGAAGAAGTTATTGCGGAATCACAAGAGTCTGAGACGAAGAAATGTTGTGATTACTTTTTTATATCTTACCTACCTATCATAGATAAATCTCGAATTTTTTTTAGAGAAGATTAAACTCAACATGATAAAAAAATTAAGATCATAATAAGAAACTACATAGAAAATAATTGGATCTGGCTTCACGAATCCCAAATGAAGTCTTCAAGTCGTTAACCTAATAATGGTTTTGGAAAAACCTAGGTTAAATGAGAATCGTCTCTAGTTTGAAACTAGGACACAAGAAAGTGTCGGGATTAGATTTTCCAGTTTCTAGAGTTCTCCCTTATATATTCTTTCAAATCAGGGTTGCTTACAATCAAAGCTAAGATATCTTAGTAACAAAGCATTCAATATTTACCGTTAGATGAAATCCTGATTTAAGATTCAAGCTAAGTCTGCTTAGAAATTAAGTAATCAATCTCCACTGTTAGATGATCTTAGCTTGTTACACACAAATGATATATACTTATATTTAGATATGGGTAACCGTACCTAAATGTGTATATTGGGTTGACTCAATAACAATTAACCGAAGTTAGCCATATGAGCACTTATAGTTTAGCCATATTCATCTAACACTTCTAGATCAAATATGATGATCAATCAATCATGATAGATAATCAAATGAATCTAAATGTGTTTCAAGAGAGTTTTTCAAATGTTCATCATCTCATAGAAATATATATGAACCATTTGAAACATATTCGGTTTGGTTTGTAATTGTACAAAGTATTTATACAAGAACCAATTCATGAACATAATGCCACGGTTTGCAAAACAAGTTCGCATACCTTATTTCATTAAAGTTCCAGGGACTTTAGTTCGCAAACGAACCTGAGTTCATGAGTATGAATTGTCATACTTATCGATTAGAACCTAACCACTATGTTCGTAAACTGAGTACTGAACCAGTTCCGTTAGCCTAGTCTTAGACGTTCGCAAATGATGTTTGCAAACCACAGTTCCGGACCTGGCCTAGTCTAGCCGTTCTAAAACACTGTTTGCAAACCACAGTTCCGGACCTTTCATGGGCAAACCTGTTTGCAAACACAGTTCACAAATAAGAATTCCGGACCTGAACTAGAACTTCACAGTTTGCATACTAGGTACGCGTACTGTGTTATATCCAGACATTGGCAGTAGTTCTAAAACTCTCATTTAATCATTCAAACATCCTTATTTTGCTTCCCAGTAAGATTGTTGGCTTGTACCATCTTACTTTTTTTTATTGCTTTTCTTTTTTGGCTACAGGGTGGTACAAGATGTTTTGTACCCTCTATTTTTTGATCAATAAAATCTCTTCTTTATCGATCAAAAAAAAAATCATTGAAACATCCTTAGAAGACAACAATGGTAATCTTACACATACCACTAACTTCAAGTAATTTTCAATACGAACCTCCCAGGTTAACATCAAATGATTGTCCCACACAAATCATGTAAGATGTTCAAGGTAATTCTCACATGATCATCCTGACTTAAAATTTAGTTTCCAACAAATAAATTGTATTCAATTAAACTCGTCAAGTAGATGATGAAGTTTAGCTAAAGTTAAAAAGCTTCCAACACGTATTTCCAACAAATAAATTGTCTACTTGGTAGGTATGAGTAGGGGTACCCATACCTATGGAACAGTTCATGAATTCAGACTTCTAGGGTACGCATACTGGGTATGTACCTTCCGTTCAAGAATGCAGGCGCTTGCGGTATATGTACCTACCTCCATTCACGAATTTAGAACCTCCAGGTACGGATGTCGGGTATGCGGACTTATCCTGTATTCCGGAACTTAAATGTTTAGGATATACATACTGGGTATGCGTACCTACCTGTGTCCAGAATTCCAGTAAGTTCTGAAAACTCTCTTTTCATAATTTGAAGCATTCTCAATAGCAAGAGATATCAAATATCATTTCTTGGTAAATTCTCAAATAATCAACTTGAAACAAAAATGGTTCTTGAATAATAAACTTTTCTAAACCAATTTTTTTAAGGATCTATGAACATCAATTGCCTGAATCGTATTTCGAGAGTTTTACTAAAATCAATTGCTTGACTCGAAATTTCCCCTTTGCAATATGAGATTTACTAAAATCATACAACATATTCTCATAAAGATAGAGTGGTAAATGTCAAGAGTAAATAGGATTGTTCAGTCTTCACGTACCTCTTTGTTGATGAAATTCTTCGAACGTCTTCGTTTTTTCTTCAGTCTACAATCTTCGAGGGTTATTCAGTGATGTCTGATACTCAACTACCATACTCTATTCATAGTCCGAGACTCTACTTTAGTAGTTTAGATATCAAGATATAGTTTTCTGTAACTAACATTGACAACAAGCTTGAGAAAGCAAAACTTGCGAATTCGAGGTGATTGTCTTTCTTTATTCATCTTCGACAAGAGTAACAAGTTGATCAAGGCGCACATATCCAGTAAAAAGATGATGACCACATCTACAGTGGTCATCCACTAGAGCATCTGGAAGAACTTAATGACGATCTCATGCAACACAACAACCGCGAGGGGTACGAATGGACTCCTTCTGAAGCATGACAAAAATTTCAAAGCGAGCATTCTGCATGGAAAGTTCATCTCAAGAAACACGACGCCGTCATTAGCAACATGAAATGCTTAAGACAATTTTTTTTTCTTCTTTAAAGTGGTTGATCTTCATCCTCTTGGTTTCTACCGTGACATATTCCATGACAAAAAAGCAAGGACGGACCCTAGAGGGTTGAATTTTTGTTTCCAAACCCTGACTAATAGCCTTGGTAATGCATAATATTTTGTTGTTTCTTTTTGGTTTGTGGGGCATAAATTCCAGGTTAACCTTTTCATAGGTCCGTCCTTGACACAAACGAATGCGTAAATGACTCTGAGTAAAAATGGATCTCTCCGCTACCCATTATAACACCTAATTTGATCACTTATGATCAAACTTTTCACTTTGAGCGAAAGTTCTCGTTCCATAATCCTGGCTCAATGGGTGAAAAAACAGTTCAGTGATTCTACACAGACCGTGTGGGTGAACCACATCACAATCGAACACACACCAAAGATGGACCCCATCCCTCTGGAGAAAATGTGGCTCATGCTTTCAGTATATGATATGTTTGTGCGGTTTTGGTGTGGTTTATCCAGACAGTTTGTCTAAAAGTTTTCGGTGAAAAAAAGATAGCCCCCGGTCAATATACCCCGGTCCCCGTCTCAACTTTAAAAGATTATGTACGGTCGGTGAGTGGGTCAATAACTATGTTACCACACACGTCTTCGACTTAGAACCGCATCTTAACATCACAGTGAAATACAACAGCAAAATCCTACACCGAGGAAAAAGATTTTCTTGAGATTCTAATGGAGAAAATGGGTACAGCGGAATCAGAACTAGATGAATTGTTTGGACAGAAGAAACGTGTGAAGAACCCTCTTGTTCCAATGGGTAAATTCATTTTCTTCTTCTTCTTTTTTCTCTATGTCTAGATATTTTTTGTGTACTTTCTCCAATGAAAGAAATTATTTCCCTAATTTTAGTTAAGTAGCCCTAATTTTGATTTACCTGCACTGGGTTTTGTCCCAATTTGATAATTTACTAACGATCATGACTTCATTTGTGGATCTTTGTTATTATGCTCGCATGATCTAGTAGGATTTCCTTTGCCTGCTTTCTTATGTTTAATGTTGATCAAGTTTTTCTTTCTATACGTAAAAACTAGTTTAGTGAGAAAGAATAAATGTGGTTTAATGGTTGTCAGAGTGTTTAGAACATTCAGAACTGGCTTGGCTTGCCTTCCTATCCTAAGTAAAATTACATGTATGCAATATCCTAGTAGATTTCGACTTAGATCAATGTGATTATCTCATTTTAAGAGACAACTAAACGAGAGATATGGTTAATTTGATGCATAGGACTTCTAATGGATATGCCACATAGACCGCTTACTGATTTGAATGTTGGGTGATCAAGAGAGAAGCTACGGAGGATATTGCATACATGTAGAGTGAGGTATATAGGTTGTGTGCTATGTCATCGGGCAAGATAGAATCTTAATATGGACAATCCGAAAGAAGATATAATCTTGATACGTTCCAGCAGATAAACTAGTGGAGTCTGACTTGGGTTAGTTTATATACCTCAAAGGGAAGCAATTCTACAATGACAGTATGTGATTCACACATCAGCACTTTGTTTAGCATTTTTTATGAGATGCCATTGCCATGACTGTTCTTATGGTATAGGATTAGAAAACTATTGAAACTCTAGGATTGACAGATCATCAAGTATGAAAAAGGAAATAGCAAAAGAAGAAAAATGAATCCGATTCTTTTTGAAAGGATCTACATTTGGTTGATGTTGTTTTTTATATCGGAATCATTTCAAAATCCATGCAACATAGTGAGTACTTATAAGACAGTAATCGTAACAAGAACATTTCAAACAATCAGGTTCACTTCATTTTCCATTTCGTGCAGGTGCACAACTTATGAAAGTTATGCTACATATACTGTCAAGTGTCTACATATACACTTTGTTTGTGTTCGAGGTTGAGATATAAGATCTGATATGGGTCTGTCTTTCAAGGTTCTTTGGTTAAATTTATTATTTGAAACTTCATCCACTGGAAATATTGTTTGTACAAAGGAACGTAGGCTAAAATCTTTTGTCCATTTAGTTAATTTGATAGATTTTCAGGTGCGCTTATGACTGCGGGGGTGCTTACCGCTGGATTAGTTAGTTTCAGGCAAGGGAATTCTAACTTGGGCCAGAAGCTAATGCGAGCTCGTGTAGTTGCTCAGGGTGCTACAGTTGCACTTATGGTTGGCACTGCTTACTACTATGGCGAAACTTTCACCCGTAAAGACACTTAGCCTCAAGTGAAAATATCTTCTTTACAGTGTTCAGTTGTTCTTTAATTCATTCAGTATTTGTTTTCCATCCTGTGTTTTGTACAAAACTGAACAACCTTATCCGATTGATTGATCAATAAAAAAGATATACCTGTATCAACTTTTTCTCTCTCTTTTTGATGGAATATCTGTATCAACTAGTGTTGATACATTTTTCTGTAGAAAGTTGTAATTTATAGGTCATACAATTCTCTGTTAGATGTTGAAGTGTACTGAGTCGGGATTTTTGTAAAAATTTCCTAGTTGTATGGTGCACCTAAAAGTAAAATAAAATATGTTTGCAGCAATACAAGTAAATCTATGAGATTTAACTTAGAATCTGGAAATGGGTTATGAACCGTGCTTTTACGAGTTTTACTGTTCGTAATTGTATTCTATTCATCTCCTGAACCTGAAGGATATTTAGATTTGAACGCTGGGTAAGGGCTTAAATTCTAGAATTGCTTAGTGTTTTATTGCTCTGTAATACACACGGTGGTGTAATTCGACAAATAGATTCATTTGTGTTTATAGATAAAGTAGAAGTACAAATCTGTAATTTGTTTCGGATGAAGCACTTGCTCTTGCACTTTGTTAGAGAATTGGTGCAGAACAAGTCTCTTTTAGGTCAGAGTTTCCATCTAATGATTAACAAGTTACTGACATATTCACCAAGGGGGGTTATGCTGTCCTCATTCTGAATTTCATGAGTCCAAGCTTAAAGTGAATCTTTCACGACAACTTAAGGGAGGGTAGTGAGTCCATACTCCACAGTTTGTACATGAAAACAAAACCAATGTGACGGTGGAAGTACGAAGGTTGGATTATGTATTGGTATACACTGGTTACTAGAGAAAGACAGAGACGACCCAATGTAACGATAGGGTTGTTGTACGCATTCCATCTCTTGTGTGCATTTCATGGATAGCGAAATGAATGAAAAGCTGACATCAAAACAATGATCGATATGTACAATGAGTGACTAGTTTGATCATGAATGTTCAATTTTTAAGGACCACTTTAAGCTCTAATAGAAACCTTTCATGGAGTCTTCTTGACTGTTAAAATGTTGCTTTCTTTTACTGAACAACACTGTCGTCGTAGTGGTCCACAATGAAGAGATTCAGATCTTCAAGCAGGGCCGGCCCCATAGGGTAATCAGGGAAAGGCTCACTTTGGGGCAGCAAGGCCTAGGGGCAACAAAAACCTCGTTTGACATAGGGGGTATTCTTAATAATAAAGTTTACTTAGGGACTTATTGAAGAACTACATAAATATTTGGGCAGACATTTAATTAATACAAATACCTGGAAACTTAAGGATGAATCGTGTTTAAACTCGTTAATTGATTTCGAGGTTTCAACAGACAATTTTTCTTTCCTTTTGCATTATCTTTAAGAGGGAGAAAGGTGAATCTCTAGACTCTATCCTCTTGTACTCTATGAATCTTAAACCATTGATGAGAATGTTGGTTAGGGTATTTTGGTTAGAAAATGTTGGGATTTTTCTTTGATCTATCTAATTGTGTTCGTATAATTAAATCAAGAGTTATTTAGGGCTTAGCTAGCCTTATTGAGGGTCTTCAATTCGTTTGATTTCTTTTTTTCTTTTTTTTTCTTTTTTTCTTTTTTTTGTTGAAACTGTTAAACCATTGGAATACTAGAATTTAGGGTTTTGAGACAATTACAATTTTATTTTTTGATTAATTAACTTTTGGGTGGTTTGAATTAGGGTCGTGATTAGGCTAGGTTATTTATATACTGAATTCGAAAAAGAACATAGATTTGGGGGTGTTTACACGAGGGGTCGAAGTATTTCAACGAACTTTGTAGGATTTATGTTTAGACATCAATATAAAAATATAGGTTTTTGTTATTATTAGAGGGCTGTGAATTAGGGGGCATAAAAAAAATATTGCTTCGGGGCAAATATTTTTCAGGAACGACCCTGCTTCAAGAAAGAAAAAGTGAATCGATGGGCAAAATCCACTGTTCGCTTCTGACTAATTTTTCTTGTATTGTATGTTCTATGTTCAGCTTCTGTTTATAGCTCTGCTCTCAACAACATGATAAACTTTGTAATTTTTGCTGAAGAAACAATGAAAAAGTTTATTCAAATAGTTCAACCATTAACTGTGTACACATATATCTCACTATCAGACACGTGTATATAAAAAGATACGTGGAAAGCATGCAGGACAAAACATCAAAACATGATGCATCACGAAACACCAAATAAACCCCGAGGAGTTACTTTATCTCATCCCCAAAAGAGAAGCTAAGATCAACGGTGGAGAGAAAGTTAGCTGACACGGACGTGACAGGGGCAGAAGACACTTGTCTGACACGAACAGACCCCTCAACTACCCACATTAAACACTCTGAGCAGTGTACGTGTCGATTAACCTGTGGAACGAGCGAGGATGCCTCTGCGGGATTAAGGGGCAAACACAGACCTCCGCGTGATAGACGCAAGGACACAAGAAGATAAGGTTCCAACGGTCTTCAGAGATGGGTCCCACATTCTAACCTTATAAATATCCCGTCTCCACCAAGACGGAAAAATCAGGAAGGGAAGGAGAGAGAGAGAGAGAGATTGCAAGTGTAAGTAAATCATTTAGAAGAGAGAAACATGTAACCCAAAAGTCACTCGACTATTCATGTAACCGTGAAGAACATAGTAAAACAACAAACCCCGTGGACGTAGGCCTTAGTGTTGAACCACGTAAACCTTGGTCTTATTTACATTTCAGCACTTTACGTTTATTTAGCTCTATGGATGTTTACTTATACGTTTTGTTTTCCTCACTTGTACTTATATCCCATGCGCAAACGCCTCGCATGGAGTTGTTAGATGAGGCCATGATAAACCCGAAGGTTTTTGAGCCAATGAATCAACACCAGGATATCATCATCACAATCTCTTTAGATGATAACGATTGATTGTGAACATTTGGACCCCTGCGTGGTTTGTGTGCTCACAATTTGGCGTTAGAAACAGGGACTTCGTCCCGGTAAAAGATTTATCTTGTCCTGTGATTTCATTTTAAATTGGCATATGATTGCTCTGATTTATCAGCTCGGACCGTATAGATCATTTGTTAACTGTATTACATTCAAAAACCCACCTTTTATCTTCGATAAGAGTTATTGTTCTAATCCGTGGATTTACGATTTTCTTTAGATCTCGTGCGAACCCGTCTCTCTGGGGAGTTTTTTCGTAGTTTTTATACTAAGGATCTCCTTTAATAAAACTTTAACTCGTATATTGTAACTTGCGTGTATTAATTCTCCCCTGGAAGAATGTATTTCGCCAACTAACCCGCTTCACGCGGATATTCCCGTTTTTGTTGTTTGAGATGCCTTATGCAGAAAGAACGTATTGTGAGTAAAGAAGGCGAGTTTCGACGAGATTTCATTGTCAACAAAAGGGCACGTGATGGAAAAGACGCAGGAAGCAGGAAAATCCAAAGCTTTGTCAAAAGAAACACCCAAGACAACCCCGGTCATCACCCGAAGCAAGCAGAAAGGAGATAAAGCTAAAATGACCAATCGAAGGCAAGATACTGCGGAAATCACTTCACCTATGAACGCTAATTCAGTTGCAGCGGCGGCTCTCAGAACAGCAGCGACAAAGTACGGTACGGCTGCGGTAGTCCCGAAGGCTGCGGAGGCTAGTAATACTTGCGCCATGAGTCAACTTAATCAACCAAGAGAAAGGGTGGATGAATCCAGAACATTCCAACCCGCACACCTTCTAACTTTTGGAATGCCACCAACAAATGATCAAAATCAAGCCATACCGGCGGCTCTGGCACCGCAGAGGGGCACTCACCCCAATTTGGAAATGCCGGCAACCGAAGCTGAACCCCTGCCACCTTTAGTGCAGACCATGGAGAAGGGCGGCACCATGGCTGTAGTAGCACGCGCCGGGACTCCCAATCAGGGGTCCAACCAATCACACCGACTGATGGCTGAGCTTGAGGAACTGAGGAAGAGCCAGCAGGTTTACGCAGATGCCGTAGCCCTGTTGGCCAGAGAAAATCAAGATTTAAAGGAGCGGATTGCTCTAAGCACGAAGACCAGCCAACAACTTGATGAAGCAAGCTCCAAAGCTCCAGAGTCAAACCGAGACTGTAGAGTCGTCATAGCGGCTAATGAAGACGCGACAAGGAGAAGTAGCGTACCCGACCCGGATTATGACGATGGAGAGTCAGACGGTAACGAGCCGAAGAATTTAGGGCACCAACGCGCAATGGAGGAACTACGAGATGAGATGATGGCCGAGATCAGGCAATTAAAAAATAAACAAGGCGGGGGGAGGTTAGAAGAGGTCATGAGAGAAGCTAACTCCACGCCCTTAACTCATCGCTTGGCCAACACCCCTATTCCACTAAAATGCCCTGTCCCAACGTTCGAATGCTATGATGGATCCAGCGACCCTGCTGCACATATTCGGTACTACAACCGTGTCTTATCTAGATGGGGTCAGAACGACGCCGTACTCTGCAGATACTTCCCGTCAAGCCTGAAGGGATCGGCGTTATCATGGTTCGATAATCTGCCACCAAACTCCATCCACTCATACGACCAACTCGCAGAGAAATTCTTAAGAACATACATGTACAACAAGACTGTAAACACCGGAATGGATAAGCTCTTTTCACTAGCGATTGGCTACAAGGAAACCACGAGGGAGTACACTAACAGACGGCACAAGATCTTCCAAGCCATAGGGAGCGTGGACCCAGTGGTAAGCATCAATTGCTACAAATGGGGCTTAGACCGAATGAGTCCCCTATTTGTTGAAATTCATGGGAGCGTGCCTAAGACAGAGGGAGATCTTCGAATAATTATCGAAAAGCACGCTCGAGTTGAAGAAATTCAACGGGAAAACCCGAGGGCATATCCGCAGAGGTCTCACCGCACCAATTCAGCGGAACAAACCAATGGGGCCAAAAGGAGTTGCTCAGGGGAGAGACCTCACGAAGATAGGAAGGAACGAAGGGATGAACGAAGAACAGGTGACCGAAAATTCGAAGATCAAGTTTACACGAAACTCAACACTAGCTATGCTCGTATCCTACGAGAGATCAAAGGGAGGGAAAACTTAGAGTGGCCATGGTCTAAGGGAAAGCAGCCCCCGAGATCCGAGAAGTCTAAAGACTACTGTGAATATCACTGTTTCAACGGACACCAGACCGAAAAGTGCAAGAACCTAAAAATAATGATCCAAAAATTAATTGATGCGGGAGAGCTCAAACATTACGTACAAAAGGATGTTACCGAGGACAGATCCAAGCGAACCAAACCAGTCCAACTTCCGGAAGGAAACCGAACAATCAACACCATCTCGTGTTCTGAAGCCACAGGACCCTCACTTACAGCGCAGATTGGAAAGAGGTTACGGAAGCAATTCGAAGACCGCTGCGAATTATATAAGGTCGATGGGATAGTGGTGGACGAACACGAAGAATGGATGGAATCTCCTATCATCTTCGATGCCGAGGATATCGAAGAAGATATGGAAGACCATAACGATCCCTTGGTCCTAACACTATCAGTAGCTGGATGTAACCTCAAAAAGATCCTCATATACGGGGGAAGCTCTGTAAACGTCCTATTCTACGATGCCTTCAAACGGATGAAACTCCATGATGAACAGTTAATGACCTCTTATCACACCATCTACGGATTCAATGGATCAGCCACGAAGCCCTTGGGAGACGTCGTGTTGCAGGTTAACGCAGGGCCCATGAAACTGGAAACCCGATCCAGCGTGGTGGACACCCCTTCCCCCTACAACGCTATTATTGTACGAAAATGGATACACAAGCTCAAAGGAGTTGCGGCAACATACCACCAATATCTCAGATTTCCAACACCTGAGGGAGTAATGGAAATCAAGGGAGATCGGATCACTACGCGAGAGTGCCAGGCCACTCAGGATCATATCAACAACGAGCAAGAAGAGCAGCGAAAAATCCGAAGAGTAAAAAATCAAGAAACCGCGAAAGAGAAGGCCATAGACCTGTTCCTTAAGGAAACTACAGGAAAGGGCTTGACGAAAGATGGTAATGTCCTAAGAGCATCCACAGTGGGCGAGTATAACCAAATTTATGGGATGAGATCGTAACACAGTGGGACGGAGTAAAGATCAAATTTGGACCAAAGATCAAATTTCAGACCAAATATGGTCGCGACCAAATCCCAAATTCTATTATAGTCGGGCGTAAATTTAAAGTACGCTTGTTGCTGGGCGTAAATTTAAAGTACGCTTGTTAACGGGCGGAGATTTAAATTACGCCCGGCGAAATTTTAATTAAATAAAAAAAAAAAGGAATGAGGCGGACTTTTAAAGTCTGCCTGTTAAAATTTGCAAAGAGAGGGGCGGACTTTTAAAGTCCGCCTGACGAAATTTTGATCATGTACCGTTGCGTCACACCACGGACTAAACCCAAATTTTGGTCTTTTTTTTGATCTTTGATCTTTGGTTTTGATCGCACCACTGCAGTTGCTCTAAGCACAGAAACAAGTACCTCAACAACCAGCGAAGAACAGAAACACGCTAAATAGAAATTAAAGAGCGTCCAAGTCCTCGGAAACCCGAAGCCTGTGTTCACACCAGTAGAACCCGTAAAGGAAATCAACATAGGAACGGAAGAAAACCCGAAGATGATCAAAATCGGGACCATAATGGACGAAGGAAGAGAACATTCCTTAACCAAATTACTTAAGGAATATGCGGATGTGTTCGCCTGGAAGCTAGTAGATATGCCGGGGATTGACCCAAAAGTAATCCAACATGAACTACGCATCAAACCGGGCACGCCCCCGTTCAGACAGAAAATACGAAAAGTGGCTCCAGAGTATCATGAGGCAGTAAAAACAGAACTTCAGAAGCTACTAGACGCAGGATTTATCGAGGAAGTAAAGTATCCTACCTGGATCTCCAACATGGTCATTGTTCCTAAGAAAAATGGAGGGGTTAGAATATGCATCGACTTTACTAATCTCAACAAGGCATGTCCAAAGGACAGCTATCCCCTACCGAGCATAAACCAGCTGGTAGAGGCAGTAGAAGGATACGAAGAACTATCATTCATGGATGGACATTCTGGCTACAACCAAGTAGCCCTGGCAGAAGAAGATCAGCCACACACAGCGTTCTACACCCCACATGGCCTTTACTGTTATACCAGGATGCCTTTCGGACTTCGAAACGCAGGGGCAACATACCAAAGGATGGTCGATGCTATTTTCAAGCCATGGATTGGAGGAACCCTAGAAGTCTACGTTGACGACATGCTCGTCAAAAGCAAGCTGCGTAAAGATCACCACCAGACCTGAGGAATATCTTCGAAGCAATGAGACAGCATCACATGAAAGTGAATCCGGAGAAATGTACTTTCGGTGTCACCTCGGGGAAGTTCCTCGGATATCTGGTAACAAAAAGGGGCATCGAGGTAGACCCAGCAAAGATTCAAGCCATAGTAGAGATGTCGTCCCCAAAAAATTTAAAGGAAGTGTAGAAGCTCAATGGGTATATAGCAGCGTTGGGCAGATTTATTGCACGGTCTTCGGACAAATGCAAACATTTCTTCAATATTCTCAAAAAAGGGAGCAGGTTCGAATGGACCGCTGAATGCGAGGAAGCATTCCAAAAAATCAAAGAACATCTAGCCTCAATCCCGATCCTGCAGAAGCCAGACCCTGATGAGGTTTTGGCACTGTACATAGCAGCAACAGAGGACGCAGTCAGCGCGGTATTAGTCAAAACCAATACAAAGATAGAACAACCTATCTATTACGTCAACAAGACCCTCAACTCTGCGGAAAGAAATTATAGTAAGATTGAACAACTCATCCTCGCACTGGTATGGGCTACCCAAAAACTGAGAACCTACTTCCTAACTCACCTCGTCAGGGTACCATGCAAAGCACCATTGGAAGCAGTCCTCAAAAGCACGGGAAAAGTGGGCCGAATAGCCAAATGGAACACCCATCTGGACCAATTCAACATCATTCATGAAATTCAACATTCTCAGAAGTCCCAAGTTCTGGCAGATTTCTTAGCAGACCTCGCCCTTGACAACGACGAAGAGATTAAGGGAATACCAGAAGCCGAGGAAGAAAACAAGGATCCAATGGATATCCTCGAACCTGCGAGTCAAAGATAATGGGAAGTCTTCGTCGACGGATCTAAAAATAAGGAAGGCGCAGGAATAGGTATTGTCATTATCACCCCAACTGGAGAAAGGATTATACAGGCACTCAGATTGGAATTCAAAGAGCATACCAACAACATTGTTGAATACGAAGCTGTCGTACACGCCCTCCGTATAATAATAGAGATGGGTGTAACTGATGTAAGGCTGACAAGTGATTCACAACTTGTCATACGGGAAATAGGGCTCGAGTATAATGTGTACGATGACACCCTCTCAGCTTACATGGCCTTGGTCCAAACATTGGCATCACAAATCCCGAACATTAAGTTCCGGCACTTATGCAGAAGGGACCTCAGGCACGCGGATGCCCTAGCATATATATCATCCATGATGAGGGATAAAAATGTCGAAGCTATTAAAATAGCAAGGGTATACGAGCCTTCGATTGCATCTCAATTCTCCTTCGCTACCAATCGAGATACAGTGGAAGAAAATATCGAAGACCAGGTAGGAGAAGACATCCATAATGACTTTGACGAAGAGGATATCCTGTCGAGAGCAAATCAAGACGAAGACTTCAGCAACGAAGGTGACTGGAGAGTGACAATACATGCCTTTCTTGAAAAAGGAAGCTTACCTGCGGATCAGAAACAAGCTAGGAAGATACTCTCCAAAGTAGGAAGATATGATCTTCGGGATGGGGTCCTGTATAAGAAATCCTTCCTTGGACCATTACTGCGTTGCTTGTCCCGGAAAGAGGGGCATCGAATTCTAAATGATATCCATTATGGGGACGCGGGGAATCATAGCGGCATGAGATCACTAGCTGACAAAGCAAAAACGCAAGGATATTACTGGCCGACAATGATACAGGATGCCGCGAGGATGTCCCGACGATGTGAAGAATGTCAGCGATTCGCAAAAAAGATCCACGCGCCGGCAACAATGTTAAACTCCGTCGATAGACCGTGGCCATTTTCAAAATGGGGCGTAGACATCGTCGGGCCTTTCATCGAAGGATCAGGGAAAAGACGATTTTTAATAGTAGCCACGGACTACTTCAGTAAATGGGTGGAGGCTAAGGCCTTGGCCAGGATCAGAGACGCGGATGTGTTTACTTTCATATTCCAGAACATCATTTGCAGATTTGGTATACCCGCTGAAATTGTATCCGATAACGGCAAGCAATTACAAGGGAAAAATATTGACATTCTCTTTGATACTTTCAAAATAAGAAAGAACAAGTCCACCCCCATATACCCTCAAAGAAACGGACAAGCGGAAGCTACCAACAAGACCCTCGCCCTTATACTCAAAAAACAATTAGACGAGCATAAGGGAAGATGTGCGAACAACTGCACAATGTGTTATGGGCATACAGGACAACACGAAGATCCGCCACCGGGGAATCCCGTTTATTCTAACTTATGGAGCTGAAGCAGTCATACCTACGGAAATCCTCATGCCAACCACGAAGACCGAAGCTTGGGAGAAAAACCTCACAACAGATATGATGTTAGAAAGGTTGGACGACTTGGAAGGAAGAAGGGAAGTAGCATTACAAAAGATGGAAAATTATCAACGAAGACTAGCAAGGGAGTACAACAAAAAGGTAAAGCTCGGAATTTTGTAGAGGGGCAGTATGTGTTGAGAACAATCCCACGGTATCAGCAAGAAAAGAAATGGGGAAAGTTAGCACCTACATGGGGAGGACCTTTTATAATACACGACGTTGCGGGTAACGGTTCCTACTACCTTCGTAATCTAAAAGGCGAGGTCCTCCGGCATCCTTGGAATGCTAAGTGGCTCAAACCATACTTCCCATAGGAGCAACGCAGATTTGAATCTGCTTGGAGTGTACCAGAAGAAGAAGGGAGCCTGACCGCTCCACATGTTTCTATCTCTGGAAGAGGAATTGCAGGCCTCAACTTATCAATCAAACAAGCTTTCAAATTATCAAGTCAGAATCTATCGACAATATTGGGGAAAGTAGTTAATCTACAATCTCTCAGGGCTCCCCCATCAGTGTCCATAAGTGTAGACCAGGGGGAAGGCACCCAGCAGAAAGAGATACCCAACCAATCTTAAGGCAACGGGTCGACGGAATGGGTGTGTAAATATTTTAATCCCATATCCTAGAACGTTGCCCCGGCCCCCACCGTCTGGGAATCCTCTGGCCCAGGATTCGCCAGCGGGGTGACAGGTCTCAAGACGATCACGAAGGTACCTTCCTTCAGTATCGCACCAAACACTTAAAAACTTTTGTTTTGTTTTTTCAAAACTTAAAATAAAAACAAACCAACATTGCAGGTATATCAAGAAGAGGATTCATTTCATAAAGGATGATTACAAGAAGTGAAAGGCCAAATTCAAGGATACACATCAAAAAATATTCCTTTTACAGGATATCAGCAAAAAAATATCTTGTTACATGATTACAAAAAGGGAAGGATAATGATGCCGCGGACCCTACAATGCTGCGGTCTCTACCTAGATGCTGCCCCATCGGCAGGATTATTCCGAAGACTTGAGGGACGCTCCCACCAGAAGAGGGGCCCGAGGAGCTGGGCAAGGCAGAAGGAACGGGACGACGAGGATAGTTCTTCACGAGACCATGCTCGTTCTTAGGCCAAGTTCTATCCTCTCCAGCATCTTGTTCGTCTCCTCAGCCAATTGACAACGAGCCTTGTGCTTAATAACTGTTGTCCGCTGTTGGGCTTGGGATAATAACGAAGATAGCCGATTCACTTCTCTAGAAGCAGCACCAACGGCCTCCTCGCGGGTTGCTGCTAAATTCTTGAATGATTGGTCTGTTCTTCCTGCTGCGCTAAGGAAGATTGAGCCTTTTCAAGTTTTTCATTTGTGACGCGAAGGCGTCCCTCGAGCTCTGAAAAAGACAACACCACGGAGTTAGCGTAGAAAAAAAACAGGTCACACTCGATGAAATGGGATTATACCTTCGACACAAGCCGAAGCCTCTTCATACTCATTAACAACCGCATCTCGCGCTTCATCAAGATGTCATATTCCGCGGATAATTTCTTATAGTCTAGTTGAAGGTTGGTGAGAGTAAATTGACAGGCATCTAATTCTACCTGCTTCATCGAGTCCATATGACGAAGGTGGTCGACCTCTTTATTTATCTCTGAGACCCCTTTGCTAAGTCTGTACATGCACACTTCAAGATTCCTCTCAGACTCAGCTGACGAGCTACGTCGGCACGGGACGCGGCAAGAGCATTGCTGAGAGCGTAGACTTCGGCACGAGCATCATCTCTTTCTCTGCAAGACAGAGCATATTATCCTGGACCCCTGAAAGAGGAATGGATCGAGCCGTCTGTAATTCTTCTTCCAGCAGCTGAATCCTAGATTCCACAAGGAAGTACGCTCACGGGCTTCCCGCAGATTATCACGGTCCACAGCAGTGTGCCATTAAATAAAGCACGATCATGGTTGTACAGATTTTGCATGTCGACCATCTGAACATGCCGCGGCGCCATACCTCAGCCCGAGCATCCCATTTCGGCTTCATTCTTAATTTTCTCAACCAATCTCTAATACGAGATTTTTGCCGAGCTCTTTCGTTTCGAAGCCATATCAGCTCGGGGACGCCACCCACTGGAGATAGGGTGGGGAGACTCAGACAGAACAACTAAGAAATAGAAGAATGACGACATACTGCGAGGGAAAAGAACCAAACCTGTGAAAGTGGAAACTTGGCTGCGAGTTTGCTCTAACTCAGCGCACACAACAAGCTCTGAACGAAGACCGGCCTCTGCTTCACCCAGCTTTTCTTTCTCCTTAAGGCTTTTCTTCAGTTCTTCTATTTCCACCTCAGCCGCAGATAATTCCTTTTCTCTGTGACGAAGCTTAGCCTCGAGCTTCAGAGATTTCGCTTTGAAGAACTGATACAGCACGTGGTTACAATGCTCACTCCTCATCATCTACACATCAAGATGACAAACATTATTTCACCGAAGCATTGATCGTCACGAAAAGTATGTACGAAAATTTACCTCCAACACACGCTGCTGCGGAAAGCCATATTGATACCCGTCGGCGATGGCCATCATATCGGCAACGGAAGTAGGAGGCTCCGGCACAAGGGTAGCTTCGGGAACACTCAACCTTTTTCCCCAGGCTTCAGACACCCGCGCCTTAGAAGACATCTCCATCATGCGACGGGTATACGCAGTGATTCCTTTTCCCCAGCAACAACAGGGCGGGATGAGAAATAGAAGATTTTTCCTTGAACCAATCCATGATGGCGTCCTCACCCTCAGACGTCGGCGACTGGAAGATTATCAGCAGGCGCATCAATGACCGATTTCCCCTTCTCTGACACGACCCCCTCAGCACAAATGTTGGCATGCTCCTCCGCGCCTACATGCGCAGCATGCTCCTCCGCACCACCATCTCTACAGTAGCGTCTCCATTACCATCACCACCAAGAACATCCCAATCATCATTGGGGGAAAGTAAAGAGAAGTCCTCGGGAAAATCGAGGGCTTCGTCAAAGAACTCCCCCGTGGAGTACATCCGATCAAAAGAAAATTCTTGAGAGCGGGAAGGGTATCCGCGACATCACCAGCAGGGACGGAAACATCCCCGATAACAACGTCATCAGCCACCACGGCTTTGTTCCTTCCTTCATCACCACATGACCAGCGAAGACCTCTTCTTCGACATTGATAGGGGAGGTACCAGTACGTTCCTCCCCATCTGTAATCTCATCCTCAGCAAACTCTTCGTTCACTGGACTAGTAACTTCTTCTTGGGCTTCAGCCTCGCCCATCACAATAGTAGAAGACTGCTTCGGCCTAATCTTTTTCTTCTTCAACACCTGAAACCAACACCACAAAAAGAATTATTTTTCCCGACTGATGAAGTTTAAAAAGAGAAGCGCAGCTAGAATCCGCGTACCTGAGCAGTTGAGGTATTCTTCGGTGGAGTATAGCACCAGAACCTTCCTCCTCGTCCCTACGACGTCAAGGGCATAAGGAAAATTCATACCCGCAAAGTTCAGACGCCAGGGACAGAAATCTCCATAGCGCAGGAGGAGACTCGCGTGGCTTACTACTCTCGGTAGGCCGCCAACCGCGGGGACCAGGAATCCAACCGTAAGCCCACGGACCAACTATCTCGATAACGGTGGCGTGCCACTCGTAGTCATGATCGCGCTTGATCCTCTCGCGCGGGGAAGAGTTTCCGACGACTAGACCCTCCGTGCCAGGAACATACTTCAGCTTGGCATCGCTGACCTCATTTAACAGACGAATCTCGCCCGAGGAGCAGGGAGATTCCGAAGGCTGACACTCCACGGCTTGCGATTCCTACTATTGACGTAATCACCGAAGGAGTTATTGAAATTCTCAGGAGTATACCATTCCTTCTCCATGGGATTGGGGACGTAGCAAGTCATCGACGTCTCCCCCTTACTCCGCAGATAGCATTCCTTCAGGGCGCGGAGATAATTCCCCGATAGTTGGGATACGGAACGGCTGTGAGTATTGGTGGAAGAGCCTTCACGACTAGCGAGCACGTCATAGTAGAAGGAATCACCTGATTTGTACAACGGCAGCATAAGACCAGCTTCGAACGCTCCAACCGTCGTTAACAAATGAAATTCATCGAACTCATACTTTGAGATAAGCTCATAAGTAATATCATCCTCAGGGGCATAGAAACGAACCCCGAAGGCTTGAAGCTCATGCTTTTCCTTGAATATTTCGAGATCAATATGCTTGAAGGTTACTTTTTTCCTACTAACCGAGACACTGCGTATCAAGGGGCAGCCTCATCCTCCTCGGGGGGCCGGATGAACTGAAAACGCTTCGAAGCTTTTCTCTTCACGGGGATTCTTTGAAGATTCAGCCCTCGGACTACACCCTTCGTATTCTTCCCTTTAAAAGTTGGAGGAGACCGCAGATGATGCTCGGGCACTAACGAACGTAGAGGAGGAATGTCAAAAGCAACAGCACGAGGCGGAGCCTGCGTACTCCTATCATCACGAGGACGAGCCGTGCGCGATCGAAGACTCTTCGGGAACCAGAAGGAATTGTCGGAGGAATCTCTTCCCTAGAGACGAGGCTTCGCTCCAGAAGAAACTCGACTCCGACGAACATCATCTTGAGACTCTCGAGCGGAGGAGATCTCGATAGCCCAGAATCAGGAGTCTGATAAGTAAGCCGCGGACGGTCAGACATGGCTGCGAAAAGATTAAAATCAAGAACAAGTTACACACAATCAAAAACATTACCAAAGATCAAAAAACCACATCATAGCAATACACACACGATAACGCAGAAACCCTAAAATTAGTATACATGCTCAAAATTTCATAAAATTCATACCCTCAAAAAGTGGCTTCCTTAATTTAAGATGAAGAACAGGGGCAAACTAGTATGCAAGCATCAGAAGAAGTTCTTCATCACAAACAAGGAACAACAGTAGCAGAGAATTACAAATCAACACAGCGTAAAACAGTGGAAATAAAGAAAAGAAAAACTTACCGGCAAAAACAGCAGTAGAAGAAACAAACAGGGAAGCGGGCGTGATTAATGCTAAGGTGGAGAGAATTTAAGATCACAGGTTCAATGAAGACTGACAGAGAATTTAAGATCACAGGTTCAATGAAGACTGACAGAGAATTTAAGGTCACAGGTTCAATGAAGACAGAGAATTTAAGGGCTGAAAAAAGAATGAAAACTGAGAGAGTGTTTAGGAAGAATGAAATTAAATTTTCTTTCTATCCTTAAAATACCCGAAAGAAAGAGAAGGAAATTAAGGGAGGAATGGGAAACGTGCCCGTTACATAAGCAGTTAATGCACGAATAAAAGACGTGCCCAAGTATCTAGGAGAAGTTATTAGGAGTGAGAAGAATATGCGACGATAGTTTTTCTTCAAGGCACCCATTAGACATTCAAGCCCGAAGAAAAGGGGCAAATTGTGTACACATATATCTCACTATCAGACACGTGTATATAAAAAGATACGTGGAAAGCATGCAGGCCAAAACATCAAAACATGATGCTCACGAAACACCAAATAAACCCCGAGGAGTTACTTTATCTCATCCCCAAAAGAGAAGCTAAGATCAACGGTGGAGAGAAAGTTAGCTGACACGGACTGACAGGGGCAGAAGACACTTGTCTGACACGAGCAGACCCCTCAACTACCCACATTAAACACTCTGAGCAGTGTACGTGTCGATCAACCTGTGGAACGAGCGAGGATGCCTCTGCGGGATCAAGGGGCAAACGCAGACCTCCGCGTGATAGACGCAAGGACACAAGAAGATAAGGTTCCAACGGTCTTCAGAGATGGGTCCCACATTCTAACCTTATAAATACCCCGTCTCCACCAAGAGGAAAGGGGATCGGAAAAATCAGGGAAGGGAGAGAGAGAGAGAGATTGCAAGTGTAAGTTAATCATTTAGAAGAGAGAAACATGTAAACCCAAAAGTCATTCGACTATTCGTGTAACCGTGAAGAACATAGTAAAACAACAAACCCCGTGGACGTAGGCCTTAGTGCTGAACCACGTAAACCTTGGTCTTATTTACATTTCAGCACTTTATTTATTTAGCCATGGATGTTTACTTATACGTTTTGTTTTCCTCACTTGTACTTATATCCCATGCGCAAACGCCTCGCATGGAGTTGTTAGATGAGGCCATGATAAACCCGAAGGTTTTTGAGCCAATGAATCAACACCAGGATATCATCATCACAATCTCTTTAGATGATAACGATTGATTGTGAACATTTGGACCCCTGCGTGGTTTGTGTGCTCACATTAACCAAGTCACTTGAGTATGAGATCGATAAAAAAGCAACTGTAATACTGTTCTTTTAAGTCGGAAATATCAAATTTCTAACATTTTACGGCTTTGTAACGTTATGCACGCTGGCCTACTTTCATTGCTCTACGCGTTTAGGATCTCATCTTCAGGTTCACCCCTAGTTATTCAAAGGTACAACTAGCACGGTTGGTAATTACTCTTATTGAATAATTTGGTTAAGCGCCTAACAAACCTCGTTGATTCTTTTTAGGATTACAGAATAGGGTAATAGGATTTTCAATGTTCCATTATGTTTACCCCAACCATAATTTGTTAATAGGTTCTTAATTCATATGTCATATCTCTCAACAATAATTAGGTATTTTTTCCTCTCATTCTGATTACATAAATGAATATAAACAGGCACTGAATTATGAATTGCCTTTTTTCTGACTAATAATTACTTCACAACGGTAATCTGTAATTCCTTACTGTATTTGAACTTCCTAATTCATTTCTGTGTTCTATCTATTTCATATTAATTTCCTTCACACATATGTTGCTTCTCCTGATGAATCTTGAATTACACCGTATGCAGTTCTGTCAATTCTATTTTAGGTGTATGGAAGCCCATACGGTTGTGACCCATACGATTGATTTTAATGCTTATGATGATGAGAGTATTGCATGTCATGATTTCCATTCACTGTATCTAGCAAAAAACATACATGGGCTCCATTCGACCACTTCGGGCAGCAGTTGCCGAGGAGATATGGATAGGTAAGGTACATGGATGCATTTGATCACTTCATGCAGCAGTGGCCGAGGAGATATGGGTAGTAGGTACATGGACGCATATGATCACTTCATGTAGCATTTTCCGAGGAGATATAGATAGACGCACGGTATAATGCATTGTGATTCGCTAAAATGCGCGAGTGCTAATGACATGAAATACGAAATATTTTAGAATCGTTTTAATTAAAATGCGTGAATGAAATATCGGCCAACTTATTACTACCATCTCATAACTAGATATTCTGAACAATACGAAGAACGTTCATTCATTTCTAAAAAAAAAAGAAGAAAAAAAAACAAGGCTGCCTAGGAGGATGAGTTTATTGGTCGGTGTGATCAATATTTTAAAACATCTTATCTCTGCTATGTATGTAAACTCAAACTTCATTGTTGTTTTTGTAACAACCAAGTTATTATTAACCTCGCGTTTTTAGGGACCACTCGAAAGGATTTAGGGGCCAACAATAAAATAAAAAAGGTCACCCAAAGGGAAAATGTAGCCAGCCCTTATCTCGCGTAATTCGTAATGGCGAAATTACCCTTATATATTCGGAGGATATGATAACATTGTTATCCTCCGACTGCAATCGGAAGCCAAAATATTTCCCAGACTTCCGATTGTAGTCGGTGCAGTATTAGAATGATTTGTGTTTCATTTTTTTCATTTCTTTTTCATTTTTGAGTTGTTAGAGTTATAGAGAAGAAGGTGAAGGAAAAAAAGAGAAAACCCATTTTATCACTACAATAATGGATGGATATGAAGAAGAAGGTGAGAATCATGACGAAGAACAAAATGTTGAGGGTTCACGACCGTTTAGAGAAGACGATTTGGGGTATATGTTGAATGATCCAAACTTTTGTGGAGAGGAAAACATAGACGACCCTTTCATGGAAGAAAATGGAGAATCGCCCGATATTGAAGCTAACGATGCATGTAAAACACAGGTATTGTGTTAAGAAACTCAAATACTCGATTTGCATGCGTTTGTGTGCTTTTGTAAACAAGAAAAACCGATTATTGCATGCATTGAATGCCATGAACTACCCAGATTCGGTAGATAATTTGTAGAATAAACCTACGAATATAACACACTGAGTACCAAATATGTATATTCGGTAGTTCCAAGATACTGGTTTACTGCCGAAGATGAGAAAAAACCCCAAACTGGTTTTCCAAAAATATCTACATTCGGTAGTTATGTAGAGTTATTTACCCCCGAATGGCCCCAAAAACGAATTCCTCAGAAAATTTCAAAACTCAGTATTCTTATCCTTTACAATCGGTAATAGTTTAACATTCTTTGACTGCCGAATATAACAGTGGCCTCGAAATAAAATTTCCGAAAACTTGAAAATCGGATGTTTATCGATTAAAGTTATCTTCCGGTTATTTATATTCGGCTGGTTTACTATATATTTTAGCTTCCGATTATATCATTTTTTGCACTCAGTAAACTGTGTACATTCATTTGCATAAATCGGGTGTTTTGGGTAACCGATAGGATTCCGAATATAGAGTATTCGGAAGTTTGACTTATTTAATAACCTCCGATTATTGTATAATAATTTGTTGCTTTCATATGCAGGCCGTTGAAGAGTTTGTTGATGACTTCTATTTGAGGCCCGACACTTCCCTATACTATGCAAACGATTTGGTATACTCATTACTACTTTTTTCTTTTTTTCAAAATTTATATGTTAAATGGTTATGCTTATTAGATTTGTTTTGTTTTATGAACGTTTAGACATTTGGAAGTAAGAAGGAGGCAAAGAAATGGCTTATGAACAAGGCAAAAGATAACATGTGCGTGGTAGTTCAAAATAATCATGTTAGTGACACTCGATTTGAAATGATTTGTGAGCGAGGTGGGACGCGAAAGAGTCACGAGGGAAAGAATAGTAAGTACATACGGAAGACGAATAGGAAATACCGAAGCAATACCAAGAAGATAGGATGCCCATTTAAGATTGTCTTCTATAAGCCCGATGGTATTAAAGGTAAAGAGTATAAAATGTATAAAGTTGATAACGGTTGTCACAACCATGATGATCCGTTGGATTTAATTGGACATGTAATGGTTGCCAAGTTAAAACCACATCAAATGCATACGGTGAGGTCTATGCGGATCCAAAAAGCGAGTGCGATCTTAAGTAAAATAAATGCGGACGATCCCGACAACTTGTCTTCTTTGTCTACAATTAAGTCGGCCCTAGCTACGATCAAAAGGACTGATTGGGATGGTAGAACGGTCATGCAACAATCGGAGTGGTTAGCGGAGTTACACGGCTACACCTTGAGAAGGGAAGAAAATGATGGTATAGTGGTTCGTATTTTCTTGGCACATCCTGAAATGATCCAATTGGCTCAATGCTTTCATCAAATTTTGTTGATAGATGCTACTTATAAGACAAACAAGTATAACATGCCGTTGTTGAACATTGCTTGCCATACTTCGGACAAAAACACGTTTACGATTGCATGGGGTTTAATGGATCATGAGAACAATGTGAGTTTCATTTGGATGTTGGAGACGTTGAGGTCCATTTATAACGGTGATAATTTTCCAAGGGTTATTGTAACGGATAACGATCAAGCCTTAATGCATGCAATAGCGGTAGTGTTTCCGGAAGCCCAAAACTTGCAATGTACGTGGCACATTCAATGCAATCTCAAAACCAATTGCCATCATCATTTCCAAGCTAAAAGACCAAGGAAGGGTACCAAGAGGTCAAAGGAAGAGGATGAGCGCATTAGTAAATTAACCGTGGAAGAACGTAAGGAAGAGGATAGGCTATTTGAAGAAAAGTGGAAGGAGGATGGAATAATTTGGAAAATGTTCATGAAAGCATGGGACAAAATTGTTTGGTCGATGACCGAGGAAATTTACGAATGTAACTTGAAGAAATTTGAGGATGAATACGGCACGGACTACCCAAAACCGGTTGAGTATTGTAAAAAACAATGGTTAACGATTAAGGAGAGGTTTGTGTTTGCATGGACATATGAATATCGTAACTTCAAGAACGAGGCGACAAGCATTGCGGAGGGGTCTCATGGTCGACTAAAGAAAATACTAATTGGTAGTCAAAATGGAGTTGTGTCGATCCAAGAAGCAATCCATGAATTCACCAATCGTGATCTCGTAAAGATTAGAAAATGTATGCAATTTAGTGTACACCAATTCCCGATGGAACATATTAAGGAAAAATTGCTTCTAAGGGGAGTTGTTCATAAAGTTTCAAGATGGGAAATAAATCGCATGATGAAACAATTGAAGTTATATAAAACTTATGATGACGATAATACGGTTTGTGTTTGCAAGGATATGATAGGTATTGGACTCCCATGTCGTCATAAGTTGGGTAGGTATGTTGAAGTGATTGACATCGATGATATTCACCCATTTTGGAAGCAATTAAATTTCACTCCGAACACCCCGGTAGTTGATGGTCCGTCTTTCTTCGAGTCGGAATTGTGTGCACGAATAGCCGAGCGTTACGCTACATCAAACGGCACCAAAAAGCAAATATTGATGCATAATTTGGAGGAAGACCTTCACCCTTGTTTAAGGGAGGTTGATGAATCTATTAAGCAAAAGAACACCGGTAGGTCGAACACCGAAGTGTCGAGGACCATCCAAAGAAAAGAGTTGAAGGAGTATTTGTCTAATAAAAGAATATTGTCTAGGCACGAGTGTTCGGAAGCCGAATTTGAAGATGAGCCGGAACCTAAGAAAAGAGGTCGTCCAAGAAATGATCAAAGTGGACCAACCACCCGACAAGTAAGTCAACCCAATGTTGTTGAAGAAGTTGTTGATCAAATGAACGCCTCGCAACAAACCCAACCAATGGAAATTCTTACTATAAAAGAAGACAAAGGTACTCTTAGTTGCCCTAGAGATCTTAATGGAAGACCAAATCGATCCACATATACAATATACAAAGAGTATTTGGAACAACTCCCTTGACTTATCATTCCATTTGTTTTGTCGACCGACGAGGTTGATGGGGATGGAAATTTTGGGTTTCAAATTGCTACGGAACAAATGTGTTACTTTAGAGAGGCGGATATCGAAGATGTCACCCAATGCCAATATTTAAGAAATAAGATGGCGGTACAACTAGTGAAGGACAAGGGTTTTTATATGGAGATGATGAGGCGAGGAGATAGATACGACAAAGAACAAGAGTTCAAATACTTAGTTGCGCGTGTGAAGTGTCGAAAGGGATTGAAGACAATCGGATCCAAGTATTGGATGACAATGCCTAAATTTGGATATCTCCTAGCGGACGTTTTGAATTGCGTGGTACATTTCTTTGTTCCTCCTATGTATGGACTTAGCATGACGTTTGCACCCACAAGAACGTCTTGCGACGAGTCGGTTAAAGGTACAAGAATCGTAATGGCATTTGTGAATGAAATGCATTTTATCGGTTTAAGAGTAAAGAAAGATTGTCCGTTACCTTCGTTGAGTAAGTGGCACGATTACTTCCCGATGAAACATTGCAAGGATTGGGTGAAACAATATGAGTCCAACATGGTTGATTGGGATCGTGTTATGGACAACAACTTTCCCGCTGAGTTACTCGAATTGATCCCCTCGGATGATGACGATGTTTGATCGTTTTTTTTCGAGGAATCGGCTGAGTTACTATAAATTTTTTTTTAAACTATGTAATCGGAACAACAGTATAATAACACTTCAATACGATTAATCATATTCGGGAATTCCATATTTTATCAAACAGCCGATTAATATTAAAAATTTGAATTTACAACACTCAAACATCACATGTTATTCTTTTTTCCCAGTCCGAGATGCAACAATCAACGCGGCTTCGAAATGTAGAAACGACTCTCCTCTCCACTTGGAATAAGCATCTTGTGCCGCAAACCTGTCGTCTCTGTGCCTAGCAAGAATACGGTTATACTCGGTGCACAGTTTTATAACATGGTGCACCCTTGAAGAAACATGCGATGGTTCATAATTGTGGCGTGGCTTCTTGTACTTACCAACAAAAGGACCCAATGAAACGTTAATCCAAAATATACGATCGTCCTGCTGTTCTTTGGGTAGATATTTCACAATGTAATAATTTTTTATCCATTCGGTCTCTTCCTCAACTTGTTTTAATCTTTCTCTATGATGGAATTGTTCTTGACCTCGCTTCTTAGCCTTGATTTCCTCTTCCTCCTCCTCCGTTGCCACTAACGATGGTTTAATTTTTTTGGGTTGTTTGTTCCTTTTTTGTATTTCTTCTTCCATTGTTGCAATTGATGTAGTTGTTCGCTTGCATCTTCGAAGTATGTTTTCGATTGATGATGGACTTGCCATTGAAAAGGTTTTTCATTCCGATTTTTTACTCAATAATAACTGAGAGGGGTTACCCTCCTTATATAGATTAGAGTTCCAACGGATCTAATTTTTGAAAATATGGCCGTTGAGGTTTCTGAAAATATGTCCGTTGAGGTTTCGTATCATTGGTGCACTACAATCGGTTGTTAACGATACACGTATTACCCCCGAATAAGACATTCAGTGGCAAACTTATATTCTTATCTACCGATTAAGTTGGAAGTTTCGAATGTACGATGGCCCAAAAATCAGAATTTGGGAAAAACTCATACTTTTCAAATTTTGTCTTTGAATTAATCGGAAGTTAAATTAGTTACCAAAACTTCCGAATATGGGCTGTCTAACCTTCAATATTGGCCCTTGGAACCACCTGGAGCCATGGCGTGGTTTGTTTTGAACTTGTAATATTCGGAGGATAATTTTTTTGTAAAGTTTCGAATGTACGATGGCCCAAAAATCAGAATTTGGAAAAACTTATACTTTTCAAATTTTGTCTTTGAAATAATCGGAAGTTAAATTAGTTACCAAAACTTCCGAATATGGGCTGTCTAACCTTCAATATTGGCCGTTGGAACCACCTGGAGCCATGGCGTGGTTTGTTTTGAACTTGTAATATTCGGAGGATAATTTTTTTGTAAAGTTCCGAATGTACGATGACCCAAAAATCAGAATTTGGAAAAACTTATACTTTTCAAATTTTGTCTTTGAAATAATCGGAAGTTAAATTAGTTATCAAAACTTCCGAATATGGGCTGTCTAACCTTCAATATTGGCCCTTGGAACCACATGGAGCCATGGCGTGGTTTGTTTTGAACTTGTGATATTCGGAGGATAGGTTTTTTGTAAAGTTCCGAATGTACGATGGCCCAAAAATCAGAATTTGGAAAAACTTATACTTTTCAAATTTTGTCTTTGAAATAATCGGAAGTTAAATTAGTTACCAAAACTTCCGAATATGGGCTGTCTAACCTTCAATATTGGCCCTTGGAACCACCTGGAGCCATGGCATGGTTTGTTTTGAACTTGTAATATTCGGAGGATAATTTTTTTGTAAAGTTCCGAATGTACGATGGCCCAAAAATCAGAATTTGGGAAAAACTTATACTTTTCAAATTTTGTCTTTGAAATAATCGGAAGTTAAATTAGTTACCAAAACTTCCGAATATGGGCTGTCTAACCTTCAATATTGTCCCTTGGAACCACCTGGAGCCATGGCGTGGTTTGTTTTGAACTTGTAATATTCGGAGGATAGGTTTTTTGTAAAGTTCCGAATGTACGATGGCCCAAAAATCAGAATTTGGAAAAACTTATACTTTTCAAATTTTATCTTTGAAATAATCGGAAGTTAAATTAGTTACCAAAACTTCCGAATATGGGCTGTCTAACCTTCAATATTGGCCCTTGGAACCACCTGGAGCCATGGCGTGGTTTGTTTTGAACTTGTGATATTCGGAGGATAGGTTTTTGTAAAGTTCCGAATGTACGATGGTCCAAATACTGGCCCCAAAATGGGATTTTTCCTATATCAGAAATTTTGAGATTTTTTCAATATATACATTCGGTAGTGAGTGTTCTTCCGAATACTGTGTATCTACTTAAATATATTCGGTAGCCAAAAAATTCATTAAACTACCGATTATTAGCAGTTTGTATCCAGGAAGATATGGCCACCAATATTCGGCAGATAATTATCAAATCTTTCTCCCGAATACTGCCGATGTTCTTGAGAAATGAAGAACACGACTACATTCGGAAGTAAATAAGCATGAATATCGCCCGAATCTGGATAAATAACCGAAAACCCTAGAATTTTTTTTTCTCGATTCGACGAATTAAAGCGAAATAAACCCCAAAAATGATAGATTCTTACCTAATTGGGGCCATTTGAAGTTGACGAAGTGTTTGACTATCGGAATCGCCACCACCGACTACATTGCCGGGTACGCGTTCTGCGCGTTCTTATATAGTTGAAATGAGTAGAATTTTTTGATTTGGTTTTTATACAGTTTTATCAGAAGGACATTTATGTAACTTCAATATCATATAGGGTACCCTTAATTAGAGTCTTTGGCTGGGTATAAATTGATGGCCCCTAAATCCTTTCGGGTGGCCCCTAAAAACGCGAGGATTATTAGCTTCAATTTTATATGTATAATTATTTTATTCAGGGAAGGATAGGGATTCAGAGATTCCACATTCCTTCATTTTAAAAATGAGAAGTTAGGGCATGGGATAGAGCAGTCCAAGCCTCTTCTACCATGTCTAACTAAGCTTGTTCCTCCGAAGATTACTCCTACTGCTACTACTACCACATAGGCATGTACTCTTCTGCCATGGGTATTGTCTCACTTTCTCACACACCAAACTTTCATTTCATAAGCATTAGGCATGAAAATCTAAATTTGCTAGCTCTTAAATGGTTACATTCCCACCACCAATAATAGCTTCTTTGGTAAATCCAAAAATGTGTGGCCAAAATGACTACTACTATTTAGCTCAGATCAATTTATGTTACTGATGCTATACAACTATTATACCTGCCCATTATACAGTACATCTACATTATTTATGCACTTTATGTACAAATACCTTAATTGCAGTAGTACTATTCTTGTGATTAAAACCTAATTAAACATTTATTATTAATTAATGATACACTACAACATTCTCTTTTCTTCTTTTTTTCCTCCTTTTCTGTTTGAGCACGTAGTTCTTAATTCTCATTCATTCTTTTGCCAAGAGATACACTATTAAGCTAGCAACATTTTACTATTTACATGGACATTGTCATTGGATGAACATTTAGTTAAAATATTGCCGTGCATTCTACATGTTTACAGATTATTATTTTGGCAATTGGTTTTTGGTTTTACAGAGTACTATACAAAAGAGGGTACAGCAAAAAAATAATGCACATTATTACACCCATAATAACGAATTTGTATGAGCAATGAAATATCAGTCAAAGATTGTGTTGATTATAAAGGTCTACTGAACTTTTCTATGGGTGTCAGGAACGTAAGGAAAAATGAGTAATCAAAAAAAAGCTTCTGCACATCTTAAAGCTATCCAATTGTGATCATCATATATACAAATCCGTTGTCTAGAGCATCTTTCTTGCTATTTCGTTGAATAAAAAGACTTCATGCCTGTGATGAAATGGAATAAAAGGAAAGTTTGGCGCATCATTTTTTGAGAGAATCTTGTTAAGATTTGGGTAATTCTCTTGGGTAATTCTCTTTCTTGTTTTTCATTCATGCATCACGTTACTATTTATACAAGACCATACTTGGTGTACAAGTTATTAACCCTAGACACCAACTTGAGCCCTTAATTATCAGTCTCAAGATAGCTAACCCTATACACCAACTTGAGCCCTTAATTATCGGTCTCAAGATAACTACTTCCCAACACAGTCTCGGAAATACTTGGGACTCAAGACACATTCTTGAGTCCTACAATACTACGACACTTACCATATATATCGTATTTCCTAATACCCCCCTCAAGACGGAGCATGCAGGTCACAAATGCCCATCTTGGATAAAAGTATTTGAAACTGTGCTTTCCCCAAGGATTTGGTGAAGATATCCGCCAACTGTACCTCCGTAGGTGTGTAGGAAGGTGATAGAATTTTCTGTACTATAGCATCCCTGACAGGATGACAGTCTACCTCAATATGCTTGGTACGTTCATGAAAAACTGGATTCTGAGCAATATATAATGCAGACTGACTATCACAGAGAAGACTCATTCCGTGTGAATGATGAACTCCCAAATCTCTAAGTAATTGTTTCAACCATTTCAATTCACATGTAGATGCAGCCATTGATCTGTATTCTGCTTCTGCTGAGCTACGTGACACAGTTTGTTGCTTCTTTTTCTTCCATGACACCGGCGAATCTCCAAGATGTACAAACCATCCTGTCAAAGATCGTCTAGTCAAAGGACAACTAGCCCAATCTGAATCACACCAGCCTTTTAAAATCAGGCTACTATCAGAGCGCAACAGGATTCCTTGCCCAGGATTCTTCTTTAAATACCTCACCACACGAAGTGCTGCTTCCCAGTGATCTATTCTCGGCTGTTGCATAAACTGTGACAATGTATGAACCGAATAAGTAAGATCAGGTCTGGTTACTGACAAATAAATCAGTCTACCAATTAGTCTTCTATATTTCTCCACGTCTTTGAACAACTCTCCCGTCGCCAAAGCAAGTCTATGATTAGTCTCCATTGGAAACTCTGCAGGTTTAGCTCCCAATAAACCCGCTTCCATGATAATATCCAATGCATATTTCCGCTGGCATACATAAAAACCTTGTTTACTGCGAGCTATCTCCAAACTCAGTAAATATTTCAACTTTCCCAAGTCTTTCATCTTGAAACATTGTCCCAAGTAGGTTTTAAATTTATTAATCTCTTCCAGATTATTTCCTGCAACAATTAAATCATCTACATACACCAAAACATTAAGTTGCATCTTTCCCTTGATCATAGTGAAAAGAGAATAATCTGAATACGATTGCCGGAACCCATAATTTTCAAGGTTGTTGATAGTTTTGCAAACCAACAACGTGGAGCCTGTTTCAAACCATATAATGATTTCTTCATTCTACATACCAGATTAGAATTACCTTTGGTAAATCCCGGTGGTATCTTCATATACACTTCTTCCTCCAAGTCTCCATGAAGGAAAGCGTTATGTACATCCATCTGATGTACTTCCCAGTTTTTAACTGCTGGAACAGACAGAAAAGTACGTACGGTTGTCATCTTTGCGACTGGTGCAAATGTCTCTTTGTAATCCAACCCCTCAACTTGATGATTTCCAAAGATCACCAATCTTGCTTTTAGCCGTACCAACTCCCCATTTGCATCATACTTCTCTGTGTAAATCCATTTATTCCCAAGTGCTTTCTTCCCCGGTGGCAATTCTTGCAATTCCCACGTACCTTGTTCTTCCAGTGCTCGTATTTCTGCTTCCATGGCTTTCCGCCACCCTGGATACTTCATAGCTTCCTTAAAATTGCGAGGCTCAGACCCAGCTGTTAATGCTGCTAGAAATTTCTTATGAACTGCAGAAAACCTATCACAACTAACATAATATGTCAAAGGATAAGACGTACCTGAGGATGGTGATTGTGTTGAGTGAGGATGAGATGGACTATTTTCTCGAATGGTGTGTGTCACAAAGCCTTTTAGCCTACTAGAAGGAGTCTTCTGACGCCTTCCCTTGCCCAACTCTTCTGCAGCTGTAGTATCATTGCTAGGATTGACATCCTCTACAGGTTGTTCTAGTGTGTCATCTTCATTAACATCAACACTGCCACAATCATCGATGATCTCAGTCCCTGTCAAGACACTAGGCATATCGGTCTCAGTGTCTGCAGTGGACTCGGTCTCAGCTGGATCATCAACAGCAGTCTCAGAACCTCCAGAATCCGACTGATCCTTCTCAGTCGATGGATCTGACCCCAGCTGTACTGTCTTAGTCAATTCTCCCTTCAAATCAGTCCTATACGGAAACTGATATTCACAAAACTTCACGTCTCTTGACACTATAAACATTCTTGCATCTAAATCATACACTTGCCATGCCTTCTTACCAAAAGGATAGCCAAGAAATACACATCTTCTTCCTCTACTCGCAAACTTATCTCCGTTACTACCTTGATCATGTACATAGCACAAGCATCCAAACACCTTCAACTGATTATATGGAGGCTGCTTTCCAAATAATATTTCATATAGAGTTTTATTGTTTAGAATAGGTGTAGGTGTACGATTAATTAAATATGCAGCAGCTAAGGCGCATTCTCCCCAAAAATATATTGGCAAATTGGCTTGAAATCTCAAAGCTCTTGCCACATTCAGTATATTTTGATGCTTTCTCTCAACTCTCCCATTCTGTTGAGGCGTACCAACACATGATGTCTCAAACACTATCCCATTAGCCCTAAAATATCCACGCAATGCATTAAACTCGGTTTCATTATCGCTTCTAACAATTTTGATTTCTTTACTAAATTGACGTTTCACAAGAGCAATAAAGTTAAGAAATGTCTGTGAAACTTCTGTTTTATTTGGAATCAAATATATCCACACACCTCTTGAAAAATCATCTACCATTGTCAAAAAATATTTAGCTCCACAAGATGACTGAGTCTTATAAGGACCCCATAAATCTATATGAACCAACTCAAAAATACAATTGGATTTAGTCAGACTACTAGCAAAACTACTCCTACGATGTTTCGCTCGTGGACAAATATCACACGCATCATTATTCTTCTTTAAAAAATTACTCCCACCTGGTAACCTTTGTAACACTTTGTCTTATGGATGTCCCATTCGTCGATGCCAGAGCTCATACGTATTTCCACTGACAGCCATTACTTCAACTTGAAGCACACCACAGAAAATATATAGTCCACCTTGTCGTTCACCCACTCCAATCACCTTCCTCGTTGACCGGTCTTGTATAAGACATAAGTTGTTAGTACATTGAACACTACATTCCAACTCCTCAATAAGTTGTGTGACTGAAATTAAGTTACACGTTATTTGAGGCACATAAAGCACGTTGTCTAGTCTTAAACCACCAGGCAGAATAACGGTTCCTATTTTCTCAGACTGTGCATATTTCCCATCTGGGAGACCAACTGAACATGCCTTAATATCTCTCACATCTATCATGTCATCCCTTTTACACGTGACATGGTTTGTAGCCCCTGTGTCTACAATCCATATTGTTTTCTTACCTTGGAGCTGAGACATGGATTTTCTTGTATTTAAAAACTCAAGCACCTGTTGAAGCTGTGTTGCTGTTACTCCCGTCAAACCTGAGCCATCTGATGAGCACGCACCACCTGCATACGTCTTCTCTGATATATTCAGATTGTGTGCTCTAACCTGATTGCCATTTCCTTGTCCTCTACCTCCTCTGCCATTGGCAAAACCAGCTCGGCCTCTACCACCTGTTCTGCCTCCTCTACCATTTCCTTTTCCGCCTCTATGTCTGTCTCCCCACCATTATGGGTATCCAATGATCTGAAAACACCCTTCATCTGAGTGTCCTTCTCTGCTACAGTGCTTGCAAAACTTGGCAGGATCATATGTATTATTGAACTGGCGCTGATCAGACTGAACCCTGAAAGCCATCACATTCTCTTGTACTTCCGTTGACACAGCTACATCACCTATCCTCAGACGCTCCGAATTCACCATTGTCTGGTAGGCTACCTCTATTGATGGCAATGGATCTCTTGCCAACAACTGCTCACGCAGTGAGCTATACACAGAATCTAATCCAATCAAAAAATAATGTAGGAAGTCCTCTTCTCTTAACGTACTAACCTGGCTTGCTATATTACAAGCGCACTTACCACACTTACACTGAGGTACCTTCACATATGGCACCAACTCATCCCATATCTTGTTTAATCTTCCAAAGTAGACAGCTACACCTTCCTTATTCTTTTGTTTGCACTCACTCAGAGACACTTTAAGCTGACGGATCCTTGTTCCGCTTACAACACAGAATCTTCTCTTCAAGTGTGTCCACATCAAGTTTGCATTATCATAGTCACCCAAACTTGATCTGATTGATGGCTCTAACGTGTTGCTGATCCAAGAAACAAGCATTGACTGGACCACAATCCATTCTTCTAGCTGGTCACAATCTTCAGGTTCTGTGATAGTCCCATCAACAAAACCGAACTTCCTCTTGGCAATCAAAGATCTTCTTATGGCTCTAGCCCATTCATCATAGTTAGTTCCTATTAGAACAATCGGTGTGATGATAATTCCTGGGCCATCACTCGACCCTAGATGATATATTGGGTTCTTCTTTTTCATGTCATACTCTGTACTTTTGCCTTTGGTTGATGATTCCGTCTCATCACCCATCTTGTATAGCTTTACGATTTAGGTTCTTTTTTTTTTTCTCTTTCAGTGTCTCAACTGGCTCTTGATGCCATGTTAAGATTTGGGTAATTCTCTTTCTTGTTTTTCATTCATGCATCACGTTACTGTTTATACAAGACCATACTTGGTGTACAAGTTATTAACCCTAGACACCAACTTGAGCCCTTAATTATCAGTCTCAAGATAGCTAAGCCTATACACCAACTTGAGCCCTTAATTATCGGTCTCAAGATAACTACTTCCCAACACAGTCTCGGAAATACTTGGGACTCAAGACACATTCTTGAGTCCTACAATACTACGACACTTACCATATATATCGTATTTCCTAATAAATCTATTTATTTTTTTTACAGATGAAAGCATGCAAAATTGTGAGAGAATCTAACTGCGTGTTAAAGTAATTTCTTTGGATGAAATGAGTAAAAGTTTATAACTTAAGGTGGTGTGTCAGATCAGGGAAGAATACAAGGAGTTGTGGGTCTTCAAAGGGAATAATATCTAACTTACCTATGTCGTGATGAATTTTGTTCATCAATAATTACAATTTTTGGTCTTAGTGATAATTATTTTGTACTTGGAATCACGAAGAACAGCAAAAGAAAGGTGAACAGTTAATGAATTTGTAAAAAGAAACCATTGGGAACTGAGACAAAAGGTGGGCTCTTACACGCCTATAACGAGCTAGGTAATTTAAGGGAGTGAAGCAGGAATTACTGTTTAAAGCTGCATTCAGACCATCTGCATTTCTTTATACACTTGGCAGTTGAGTTGGCAAATTATCGTATAGTTGTCCTTACTGATACTTTTTCGCAGAGCCACTTATGTTTATGTAGGTAGAAGAATGCGCGAATAGTAGATCAATGTACAGAATCGAGTGACTCCAGTCTAGACACTATCTCGAATATAGTGTGGCATCGCATCACTTTGAACACTCTGAATTTGTGCAACGTATGAATTTTAGACAATCTTTTTCTCTTACATGTCAATTTTAGGAGAGTGTTAGGTATGAACAGACTAAACCTATGGCTATGCATGCACCCTTCACATGCAAGGAAGAGACAATAACCCTTTCAAAAATAACAGGTAAGATTTGTGGAATGTAGCTGCAGGAAAAAGCTTTAAATTGGTACCATTTAAAGCATGATTAAATGTGCCAAGAGAGGCGGAGAGAGTATAAATGCATGTTTCCCGACTTGGTGATCTTTACACTGAGAAGATATGTTGTTGGGGTCTTTCCTTCTATGGTAGTAAACAAGTAGAGCTAGTCTTTGTTGGTTTCTGTACCTACTGCCTACTGGCTAGGAGGAGGGTAGATAAGATAATATGGAAGAATATGCTAACCCACTGTCTGTCACTCATCTCCTTCAACACACTTTAAGAAGTTTATGCATGCATGAAAATTCTCAATGGGTTTATGCTGTCTTTTGGAGAATTCTGCCAAGAAATTACCCACCACCCAAGTAAGCAATTCCACTAAAAAAATACAGTATGATTGGTTTTTCCTTTGGGTGTAATTTCTAACAAGTTTTGGTATCTCCTTGCAGATGGGATATCCAAGGAGGAGGTTATGAAAGGTCAAGAGGAAATAGGAGGAACTGGTACTACAACTACAATGGTTGTGAATACTTACTGTAATGCAACTACAATGGTTGTGAATGAAATTTGATGCTTTTATTATGTACATATTGTAGGATACTAGCATGGGAAGATGGGTTTTGTAACTTTGCTGCTTCAGTGGCATCTCAGAATGACTTCGGCGAATGCATTGACCCATCGTTGATTTATGGCAATGGAGAATTCCGGCAGCTTAAAGGCCTACAACCTGAGCTATTTTTCAAAATGTCTCATGAAATTTATAGCTATGGAGAAGGGTAAAAAAAACAGAACTAATTCAAGAATTTTTTGATGATTTTTTTTTTTGTTGTTGTTATAATTTATTTTGATGAGAAAATGTTATTCTTGGCATGTGAAAACAGTTTGATAGGAAAAGTTGCTGCTGATCATAGCCATAAGTATATACATAAGGAACACAATGAACAAGAGCTTAACATCTCATCTGCATGGCATAACCAAGGAGACTCAGTAAGAAGATTTTTTTTTCTTTCCCCTAGCTGAATTATGAATTGGTATATTTTTAATTATCCTTTTCAAAATAAAAGTAGAATTGTTAATTATTTGAGTTCTTATTTGGATTGTTTGATATCTGCAGCATCCAAGAACTTGGGAAGCCCAGTTTCAGTCTGGTTTAATGACTATAGCTCTGGTTGCTGTCAGAGAAGGAGTTGTTCAGTTAGGATCACTTCACAAGGTTCTAGTCTCCCTCTCTCGCTCTCTCGTTTGAACTTGATGCGGTGAACCAATGCTGACCAAATTGTTTTTTTTTTTCGTGTGTGAAGGTTGTGGAAGATTTGAACTTCATTGTTCCACTTCAAAAGCAGTTCAATTATCTTGAAAGTATTCCTGGTGTACTTTTACCACATCCATCATCTAATGCACTACCTGTGAATCGTTTTATGGCGCCGGAGACTTGGCCTGTCCTTGCAATGAATAATACTAGTATTGCGCCAGTACCACCGACGGCCTTAGAGTTCTACAATGATCAATACAGCACTCAACCAGTTAAGATAACTCCATCAATGAGTAGCTTAGAAGCACTTCTCTCTAAGCTCCCATCAGTTGTTCCTGCGCAATCCTTTCCATCGCCAGGATACTACGATTCCCCACTGCCACAGTTTGTACAGTTACAGAAGCCTCCTTCATTCATGGAAACAAAGAAATTGGCTAAAGAGGAGATGTATGATTACGGTCATGATCATAACAATTTTACTTCAGTGCCTTGCCATCAAAACAACACTGAATGAATCATAATTAGTCCTTGACAAATGCGATTCGGGTTAAATGATCGGATACTTCAAATTGGTGGCTTAATTATATCTAACTCTTTACAGCTAGTTTTATACTAGTAGTATTAGTAATTTGAGTGTCTTGTTTTTAATCTCCTCCCTATCCATCCTGTATGTTAACGTCATTGCAGTACGTTAAGATGTCATATTAAATACAAGAAATCTTAGGCTCTGTATTCGAAGGAAATCAGAGTGTTTGAAAATTTTAAATTAAAGTAACTTTTGACAGCCAAGTTAGTCCAACTTCAAACCCCCACTCTGGCATGCGAAATTCCACTTATGCAATTGTCATGTCTGCCGTAGCACGGCAGCAGATGACGTTACAAGATAACAACAACTCCTTTTTCATGCTAAGTTACTAACAGGTTGTTTATTTTTTTACTGTCTTAACAAAATTTGACTCTTGACTTATTACATTTGACTCAAAATTACTAACTAGTAGCGTTAAAAATTTAATTCTAATGGCAACTGCAAGATGAAACTTAGCTTATATAAAGACAGCTCTCTTTATTGATGTTTAGAAAATCTCTCAAAACTAAACACAAACTCTAATCTTGCTCATATGATCAACCACAACTTTGGTGATCATATATATATAGAACTATGAATTTCTTTTCATAGTCCTATTACCTTATTACATGTATTTCCTTTTCTTAGAACTAGATGACTTCTAATTCCCTTAGAATTACATCAATTTCCTAATCTTGTCCTAACCAACTTGTTAGTGACTTCTATGTTGAAGTTAATCAAACAAATTCAAATCCAGTGAGATATGTAGCCTATGAGTCAGGTACAAACAAACAAGGTTTAGTGATCAAATTTGTATTTATGTTGACTCTGTGCATGATAATTACAACTTAGAAAACAAATCAGTGTACAAGATTTGCTATTGAAGTGGATAATCAGTCGAAGCGTCGCCAAAAGGTAAAACACCTTATAGTACAGAACCAATGCGATTTCATCACATATTCACATCAGCTTCCATAACCATATGAAAACAAATACTCAGCACAGTCTAGGAATCCTGGGTCATTCTGTAGTAACCACCGCGTAAGGTTAAACTTTATTATAGGGAGACATATCGATCAAAAAGAAATAATTATCAACATTTACTGCATAAGAAGGAAATTTCAAAAATAAATGCTCAAGGAAACTGTTCAAACAGTTTGGACAGACCATCGGTCGTGAGTTCCATTTTATGCACACTGTTTAGATAAATCATGGTCCATGGGTAGTGAATCTCAAAGAGGGAAATATCAGAAACTATCTGACGTTACCTCTGTACTAAAATCAAGTCTCTAGTTATATAACTATTAAAATTTAATCAAAGGACGACACCGAAATGTCACTTGAAACTCTTTGGGATTATGCACAATATTAGACTCGTTGACGCTATAGTGTTATTCTAGCTAGAGAACGGATGTTGTGACATTGTGCAACCAAAACGACAACCCCTACCAATTTGGGAATGCCACCGTCAATCAGCGCAGCACTGCAGGGTGGAACAGGCACTATAAATGATGGGTTCCTTATCCAGAATTACGAGCTGAATGAACTCTATGCATTTGAACTTGTTTGATGCAGGGCATACTACAATTCCAGAAGATTCCGCTTAGAGGTTTGGCTTCCATGGTTTCCTAGTTTCAGTCTTTCTTATTTTTAGGATTCTTTTAGATTTCCTTTTAGTTTTCTGTTTCCTAGTTTAGTTATTCTTCAAGCCTATATAAAGGCTAGATTAAGTCTTGTAAGAGCTATCTATTACTCAATCAAATTATTAAACACAAAACTTATCTTTCTCTTCTTGCTTGAATTCTCTTCTCTTCTTGCTTATAGCAATCTAGTATTGCTTTCTTTTACCTTGTTCCACATTAGTTGGTATCAACCGCTTAGTTTTAGGTTTTCATCCTATAACTTGATCCTTTACATCGCTTCCGCAACACCTTTCAGTCCTTTTTTAGTTCCTTTTCGTATACAAAAAAAAAAAAAAATATGACTGCTCAACCAGTTACTCTAGCAGCAATCGAAGCTCTCATCAAATCTCATACCGAGATTTTGGCAAAAAACATTACTGAAGCTCTTGAGAAGTCCATGGAGGACAAATTAGGGTTAAGAGATACCAAGCTTGAAACCATGCAGAATCAACTTTTGAAGGTTGCAAAACATATAAATCTAGATTTGGATATGCCTGAGCTTGTAGACTTAGAAGGAAAAACTAAAGAAGATATACTTCAGTTTTTACAGAATGATGAAGTACCTGAAGATGTATTGCGTACTTTAAACATTAAGAAACCGTATGAAGGTTTCATAGGTCATTCAAAGAAGAAGATAGTTTCTCCTGCACTTGACAGTGATGATGAAGATGAACGTGAGAACGATCTAGAGAAGAATTGGATTGAAGAACGACGTTTAAAAACTGGTCACAACCCTTACAGTTCTTTACCAGAATATAAACTAAAAGCTGATATTCCCAACTTCTCTGGAAATTTTCGTATTGAAGAACTAACTGATTGGTTCTTTGAGGTAGAAGCTTTTTTCGAATTCATGGAAGTCCCTGAAGATTCTAAGGTTAAACTTGTGACATACAAACTCAAAGGAGGAGCTGCAGCTTGGTGGGATAAGATCTGTGATGATCGTAGAAACGCTAACAAACCGAAAATACGTACTTGGAAACGTATGAAAACTTTGATCAGGGATAAGTTCTTACCTAGAGACTTTATGCAGCAACTTTTCATCAAATTACAAAACATTCAGCAGGGGGCACGAACTGTTGAAGAATATGTGTCAGATTTTTATAATTTGGTCACACGAAATCAACTCAAAGAATCTGAAGAACAGTTAGTTGCAAGATTCATTGAGGGACTGAATAGATTAATACAAAATGGTATGACTCATTCAGTTTTTACTATGGTCGAAGCTTGCCAAGCTATTAAGATAGAAAATCGTCTTATTCGTTCTTCTAGGATTTATCCATCCAGACAAGGGCGTTATCAAAATACTTACAGGGGTACCAATTCATCTCAAAACTTTTCTCCAGATACTGTTTTGAATATTCCCAGGCCTCCTTGATGATGTTAGCCATTCACATCGACAACCTAGCCATATTGTGCCTTATACTCCACCTCTGGCTACACCTATCTTAGCCAATCCAGTTGATCTTCAGCCGGGTCAGCAGTCTCACTCTCTGCAACCAACTCCTCCTACTACAGGGAATCGGTTTCATAACAGGCAACAACAATTTCCACCGCAACAGCGAGCTAATAATGCTTATACAAATTTCGTGGAGATAAGTGCAATAAATGTCAGCAATCGGGGCACACTTCTAGTGATTGTCGGAAATTCAATGCTTTGATTGGTGAACCTCAGTTCATTAATGAAGTCACTGGTGCGCTTAATGAGTTCGAAGATGAAGACTCACCTGGTGATGACGAGTTTGTTGGGATGATTCGTCCATTCTTACTCAACAATGCAAGTCTCAGAGACACAGTATTTTAAATCAAGATGTTATATTGGGGGTAAAATCTGCAAGATGATAATTGATAGTGGCAGTGTGGATAATTATATTGCTGATCACGTAGTTAAGAAGCTTGAACTACCAGTAACTTCTCATCCAGAACCTTACACTGTAGGATGGGTTAATGCCTCTAGCACACAGAAGATTACTCTTCAGTGTTATGTGTCATTCTCTTTTGAGGGTTATGAAGACACAGTTCTATGTGATGTCATTAATATGACGGCAACCCATCTTCTTCTTGGCAGACCTTGGCAATACGATCTTCACGCGGTTCACAATGGATTCGAGAATACTTACACTTTTGTTCATAATGGGAAAACCAAGGTTCTTAGTCCATCCAATTCCACTTCAAACTCTTGTGCGCAGACTGATGCTGTCGTAGCCACTGTTATTCGTTCTTTGCACCCACAACATTCTTTACATTCCCATGAAGATTCTAAGCCTATGATTGAGTTGCCTGCAAAGGTGAAGCCCTTATTATTTCAATATAATGTTTTATTTCCAGATGAACTACCAACTGCATTACCTCCTTTACGGAATATTCAACACTGCATCGATTTTATTCCTGGAGCCTCTTTACCAAACCAAGCACACTATCGCTTGAGTCCTGCTGAGCATGAGATATTACAGGGACAGGTAAATGATTTGCTTACAAAGGGTTTGATACGACCTAGCAACAGTCCTTGTGCCAGTCCTGCCTTCTTGGTTAGTAAAAAAGACAATGGATGGAGGATGTGTATCGATTGCAGAGCATTAAATCGCATCACCATTCCTTATAGATTTCCGATCCCGTATTGATGATATGATTGATTTACTGTCGGGCTCTATTATTTTTACTAAGTTGGATTTACGCAGTGGTTACCACCAAATACGCATTCGAGGTGGAGATGAGTGGAAAACAGCATTCAAGACACGTGAAGGTTTATATGAATGGCTGGTCATGCCATTTGGGTTATCTAATGCACCTAGTACTTTTATGCGACTTATGAATCAGGTTCTCCAACCCTTTCTCAGTAAATTTGTTATTGTCTATTTTGATGACATACTAATTTTTAGTCGCAGTGAGCCAGAACACCTCCAACATCTTTCACAAGTGTTTCAAGTTCTTGCTGACAACTCTTTATATGTTAATTTGAAGAAGTGTACCTTCATGGCTTCTTCAGTAACATTTTTGGGATATGTGATTTCTACTGATGGTATTCATGTCGATCCTTCTAAAGTTCAAGCAATTGAAGATTGGCCAGTTCCTACTTCTATTCGTGATGTTCGTAGTTTTCATGGTTTGGCTTCTTTCTATCGAAGATTTGTGAAGAACTTTAGCTCTATTTCTGCACCTTTGACTGACTGTCTCAAGAAGGAGAAGTTTGAGTGGACGGAAGCAATGGATAAAAGCTTTATTCTTCTTAAAGAAAAGCTTTGTACGGACCAATTCTTGCACTTCCGAATTTCAACAAGCCTTTTGAAATAGATTGTGATGCATCTGTTGTTGGTATTGGTGCAGTATTATCACAGGAGGGTCATCCAATTGCATATTACAGTGAGAAGAATTCAGATGCACAAAAGAAATGGTCTACATATGAATTAGAGTTATTGGCTCTTGTTCAATCTCTTAAGCAGTGGCATACTTATCTTATACATAGGGAATTTGTTGTCAACACTGACAACCATGCTTTGAAGTTTTTGAATACTTCTGCTAAAGTTAACAGAATGCATGATCGATGGCTTTCCACACTCAACAAATACACTTTCTCCGTGAGACATAAAAGTGGCAAATTGAATCAAGTTGTGATGCCTTAAGTAGAAGAAGTCATCTATTAACTACAATTCGTAATGAGAGTTATGCATTTGACTATATCAAAGACATTTATCCAGAAGATGAAGATTTTGGCAAACTATGGGATCAATGCAGTTCTCAAACTCATGGGGTTGATGATTTTCTTATACAAGAAGGTTTTCTTTTTAAAGGGAATCGATTATGTATTCCTCAAGGGTCTTTACGTTTACATCTTATGCGAGAATTACATGGCAGTGGTCTTGGTGGTCATTTTGGGAGAGATAAAACCATTGCCCTGATTGAAGAAAGATATTTCTGGCCATCTTTGAAACGTGATGTACAAAAGTTCGTACAAAAATGCATGGTCTGTCAGAGAGCAAAGGGTACAATTCAAAATACCGGGTTGTATACTCCTTTACCAGTTCCTGATGCACCTTGGGTTGATATAAGTATGGATTTTATACTTGGTTTACCTCGTACTGCTAGAGGTAATGATTCTGTTATGGTCGTAGTTGATCGTTACTCTAAAATGGCTCACTTCGTGGCTTGTAAGAAATCAACTGACGCTTCTAATATTGCTTCTTTGTTCTTTAAAGAAGTAGTAAGATTGCATGGGGTTCCAAAGTTTATCACTTCTGACAGAGATACCAAATTTTTGAGTTATTTCTGGAAAAGTTTATGGATGCGCTTAGGCACAGTTCTACAATTCAGCACAACTTCACATCCGCAAACTGATGGACAGACTGAGGTTGTTAATAGATCACTTGGGAATTTGATTAGAGATAAGTGCCTGGATAATAGTAAGCAGTGGGATATGTTATTGCCACATATGGAATTCGCTTTCAACACTTCTGTGAATCGTTCTACTGGGAAAACTCCATTTGAGATTGTGTACTCTAAAGTACCTAATCATACTCTTGATTTGGTAGCCTTACCCACCACACAGAGTACAAACACTGCAGCCGACTCTTTTGTAGACAAAGCAACTGAATTACATAATGAAGTAAAATATAAACTGGAGAAGTCCAACTCTAAATATAAAGAGGATGCTGATAAACACAAGAGGTTTAAAACCTTCAAGGAAGGGGAGCTCGTGATGATACATCTAAGAAAAGAGAGATTTCCAGTGGGTACTTATAACAAAACCAAGATGAAGAAATATGATCCTTTCAAGGTTTTAAAGAAGATCAATGATAATGCTTATGTTATTGATCTACCAAATGATTGGAATATCTCCAACACATTTAATGTTCAAGAGATTTTTACGTTTCATGGTGACAATGAAATTCTGGTTTGTTTGGACAACTCGAGGACGAGCTTTACTCTAGAAGGGGGTACTGATGCAGAGCATACTACAATTCCAGAAGATTCCGCTTAGAGGTTTGGCTTCCATCGTTTCCTAGTTTCAGTCTTTCTTATTTTTAGGATTCTTTTAGATTTCCTTTTAGTTTTATGTTTCCTAGTTTAGTTATTCTTCAAGCCTATATAAAGGCTAGATTAAGTCTTGTAAGAGCTATCTATTACTCAATCAAATTATTAAACACAAAACTTATCTTTCTCTTCTTGCTTGAATTCTTTTCTCTTCTTGCTTATAGCAATCTAGTATTGCTTTCTTTTACCTTGTTCCACATTATTGTTACTGGCTCACTCTTATGTATGTCACTGCCTCACTGCCAGTGGAACTTATCCTGCATTGGTTGTGGAAGGGGCAAGCAGCTCCAAGATGAGATTTGTGAAAGGCTTAATATCACAGCCTAGGTAACCAACCCCATTCGTCTCAGCTCAATTTCTACTTGGAAAATACTGGTTCGACGTCTGGAAAATTATTTTTATTTACGGTCCAGAGACTCTAAAGCCCAAACCCCAAACAGTGTTTCCTCCCTTGCCTAATTTCTACTGTGCGTTGTTGTGTTGTGCTGTGAGTAAAAAAACAGTTATATGTTTGATAAAATATTAATTAAAGTTAAAGATGATTAAAAAAACATCAACGTGTGTTTGGTAAAATATGAAATTCAACCATTATTGTTGTGGCCAATGTAGTCAATATCGGCCATATCGGCTGATATATCGGCGAAATATCGGATATCGCTCTGGAGCGATACGAGAAGCAATATATCGGCGATACGATATCTTCCTGATAATATCTGCCGATATGAGCCGATACGAAATTTGTACGATAATCCGGTATTGGTATAAATTAGTCGTTTTAGGTAAAGATTAAGGGTATTTTTTCGATAATATCGGCCGATATTTATAATGACTCGTATTATTTTGATTAAAATTGTAATATTCTTGTTTAATTACCATTTTAGGTAGTAAACTTTAAAGTTGTTGAAGTTATTCTCATGTTTCTAGTTTGAACTTGTTTAATAATCATTTTTGGTAGTGAACTTTAAAGTTATTGAACCTAGCGAGATTGGGGTATAACAAGATTTATTGGGGTATACCCATTTTATTCCTATCCAAACTAGTGTGCTAAGGGGTATCTAAAAGATGTTAAAAGACCAAATTGCCCATACTAAAAAACCATGTCGAACCAATTCACCCTATGAGGTTCATCTGTGATGAAATCGAAAATCAAAACAAAATCAAAAATCCAAATCAAAACAAAACCAAAAAAAAAAAAAGTGGCTACGGGATTTGAGATTGGGTATGATTTTGTACCCAATCTCAAACCGAGTACAAATTCATACACGATTTGAGATTGGGTACAAAATCATACCCAATCTCAAATCCCTTATGAATTCAACATTTTTGCTAAAAATCGGCAGGGTAATTTTTGTCGACCTTGCCGACTAATACTAGTCGGCAGCTTCCTAGATTGAATATCATGCCGACTTTTCATCTCTGAAATTAGCATTTACAGGGTCGGCAAGGTATTCATCCTTATACCTTGGCGACTATAGTTTAGCCGGCAGGTTACGAATTTAGTACCTTGCCGACTAATCATGCATTTGTAACTCCTTTCTCTGTATTGCAAAAATCTTATAGTCGGCATGGTATTTTTTTGTCGACCTTGCCGGCTATAAGTTAGCCGGCAAGGTAAAAAATCAATAAGATGCCGACTAGTGAAGCATTACAACAGTCTCTTGTGTGTCAAAAAAAAAAGTCGGCATCTTCTTCATTCGATGACCTTGCCGGCTGAAGTATAGTCGGCATCTTCTTCTTTCGACGACCTTTCCGGCCAAAGTACAGTCGGCATCTTCTTCATTCGTCGACCTTGCAGATTTTCATGGTTTCAGAACTGTAAGTGTTGATTTCTTCTATCATTTTGAGTATGATTTCATACATCAGCTTTGCAATCCCCTTTGGAGAAGTGTTTGGGTAGTATGCTTTCATTTCCGTTGCAAAAACCTTTTTCAAAACAATTTTTTTCATCAAAAATCTTCCCACATGAGTTCAATCAAAAACAAAATTTCATAACTTAATTCATAAGTTTTAATCTACTCATAAGTTTTAATCTAAATTCAATTAATTAACCTAATCAGAATTTTTAGTGTTAATTAAACAAGAGTATATCAGCCATTTAGAAAATACAAGGTTAAGGGGTGGATTCTTTTACTTCAAAATGACCTAGCTTTTGTCTCATTAGGTATACCCCAATTAATTTGGGTATACCCCAATCAAGCCAGGTTATTGAAGTTACTCTTTTGTGTTTTTGATAAAACTAATGGTATCTATTATATCTTAATAGAAAATGTTTGCTATAAAATTATAGTCTTAAAATTTGGAACCGATATCACACCAATATTCCAACGATAATATCCCCGATATAAAGTCGTACCAGTGTATCGATCCTGGCCGAGATAAACCAATATCCGATATTAACTACATTGGTTGTGGCAAATGACAAAAACAGACATATCTCTGAAAATAGTCTTATTCAGTTTTATTGGATTTAAAAATAAGGGATATTTTGACTTTGGGTCCCCAAAATGTGACCAGTGTTGCATTTTGAGTTCTAGAAAGTTTCAAATTAGAGTTTGGGTCCCAAGACCATAATTGACCTCCTTGACTGTTAAAAAATTAATTTTTGTTATATTTTGTTTTTTATTTATTAACGCCATCACCGTTAGCACGTGAGTCCGGTAGCATAAGATGAACTCACAGGGGTGTATTGGATCAGGGTTTATCTAGATAAAATTAAATACTACTTTTTCACGAATCTAGTGGATTTATAATGTTTCTTACAGAATCTTTAAGATTCTTATAGATATATGATTCTGGATTATAATGGGTTGTCTTAGGAGTAGTTAGGTTCTTAAAAATTGAAGTATATTACCAGTTAGTAATATATTTGAAAAAACCAAGGTCATCATGATTCCCTTAAAAAAAATTCAAAAGTTGAGGTGGTGGGTGGAGGTGGTGGTGGGCGGTGGTGGTTGGTGTGTGTGATGTGGTGGTGGCGGTGATGGTTAGTGGTAGTGGCGGTGGTCAATGGTGGTGATGGTGGTGGGCATGGGCGGTGATGGTTGGTGGTGGCAGCGATGGTCGACGGTGGTGGTTATGCTGGTGTTGGTTGGTGGTGTTGTTTTGTTAACGGTGTTGGTGGAAAAACATAAAATGTTGTGATAAAAAAAAATTGTCCATAAGAATCCATGAAACTCTTGTGGTTTGGGTTAAGATTGATATGGAATAATAACATACTCTCTCCGTTTCTAAAAAATAGGCAGGTTTCCTTTTTTGGGTATGTCAAAAAAATAGGCTTGCTTTCATATGTAGAAAGTCAAATGTTATGATTTTACTACTATACCCATAGAGGGACCACTTCTCTCTCTCCATTTTCTCTCCTAATACAAAAAGGGGTCCACTTCTCTCTCCTCTTTCTTTAAATTCAAATGAGTGGGGACCAACGAACAGATTAGGAAAAACATGAAAAAGTGGCTCCAATGATTAGTTTTCTAAATTTTTGTGAAAACCAAACAAGCCTACTTTTTAGAAATGGAAGGAGTACCTATTTTGCCTACAAATATCCATAAGAATCTATATATATCTTGTCCCTTAACTATCCTAAGAAATCTTAAATAAATTAAATACCTAGGATATTTGTAGAATTTAAAACAATCCTAATTGAATACCATGGATATTTAATGATTCCTTACATATCCTAATTGGATACCTCGGAATTTTTAGGATTGTTAAATATCCACATAAATCCTAATCCAAGAGTTCGAGAAAACACTTCTGGGAATTCTTCCAAAATAATCTTTTATAGTTATGTCTTACTGAGATCAAGATTCGAACGCATAGGCAGACATATAAAACTCATTAGCTGATTCAACAAGTTTTATCTAGTTGGGGAATGTGTGCAACACCATTGGGGTATTGCACTGATCAATAACTTAATTATTCTCAACCTTAGAAGAAAATAAATCACTATCGAAAATTTCCATATGATCTACAAGTTTATTACAATTTAATGACTCCCCAATAACTTTTATAGAATCATGCGAGACCTCATTGACCTGATTTTCTTCACCAAGATAAGAATTTTCATCATCCTTTTGAGAATTAAATTTCATATAGCCCTCACCAACTGATGCAAAAGATGTTAATCTGGTACTAGTATTAGTTACTAACAAATCCTTTTTATTCTCTGTTCTGCCGTCTGTTCCTTGTTATGTGTAGGAGATTCTTCCTTGGCATTGCCATCTTTCCATTTAATGTCTCCCATGTCCAGCTGAAATTTCCTTGTATTTTTTGTGAAACTTATTGGTCAATTCTTTCGAAAACTTCTCGAGTTTGGAAATAATTAATTCTATAATAATTTATTTTTCCATTGTCTAAAACGAATAAAACTTTCTGAGAAAGAAAAGTTTTTTTCTTTTACGACTAAGGTTTTGATTTGGGGAAGCGATACTAAGGATCAATTTTTTGATGAGAATCTAGAATTCGTGGCTCGGATGCCAACTAATGTAGTAACTATAAAGGAAGAATGCAATATGAAGATTGTTGGTAATTCGAAGAGACAAAGAGAGATACATAATTTACCCCAAAATACCATTTTACATAAATCCAAATATAGGCACATGTTGGAAGATCATTGATTTGATAAGTGCATAATTTACTGCAGTTATTAATTTCATGCTTGTATTTCCTATATTTCTTACATATTACCTTATATTATACTTGTTTTTCTTATGTTTGTCTTATTCAGGTAAAATCATCCAAAAGGAGCAAATGGGTGTTGAACGGACATATTAGTGAACATGAATAATGACCAAGTGGGATTCGAGCAGATTCAGGAGTACTCAACTTTATGTTGTGGAGAATGAAGAGACAAAGCCAACGAAAAAGAATAAGGTCATTCCAATTTCGTATAAGGAAGTTATGGCAGAACAACTTTCATGTTCGGTCCCAATTTGCTAAAATATTATTTAAAAGGATAAATTAGGTTCGAATTAACCCCAAAACTAGGGTTGTCGGGAATATTTAAGGTTCTCAAGACAGTTCTTGATTAGGTTTTATCATCGAAAGATAGATAGGGGTGAGGTTCTATATCTATATTCTAGGGTTTACCTTTTAGGGAACTATGATATATCTTATTAGTTCTTTATTTCTTTATGTCATGAATATCTAATCTTTTGTTCATTAAGGATGAATCCAATATTCTAAATATGAATCTTATTTGGTTATACAAGTTTGTTTAGAGTTTGAATCATCTTATCGTTTGTCTTCATGATATCTAAGGTTTATAATTGATTTCTATATTATTTAGGTGCGCAACTAAATTAATCTATTGATCATTCTATTAATAGTAGAGATTTGGGAGATATTGGAATAGTCAAACACCTCCTTACACAAGTAGAGGGATTCTATGTTCCACTCGTATGAAGAAAACACTAGTAGGAAAAAACAGGCTTATGCGTTTGATGCTATGATCAACCTAGATTCACGAACCCTAATACATTCGATTAGGTTACACCTTAAGATCTTATTCATCATGGATCAGATAGATAAAATATGCTAGGAGAGCCCTTCCATATCTAGTGAGGGAAAGAATTTTGGGGATAGCAATGCTTATTGTTATTCTATGGTTGGTGATATATGATTCTAACCAAAAGATAAACAAGTATGTTAATTAAGTTAATATTTAGTAACAACGGAGGATTCTCTAATCGCCTCTTTATTCTTCCTGTTTTAAGTTACAACCCAATCCCCTTTTAGTATTTGTTTTTGTATATGTTTAACTAATCAGAATAATATCTCAATTAAACAGCCTTCTGTGGGAACGATCGATTCCTATTACCATTAGTGGGGAAATGTCTTAAGTAATTTGTTGTGACTATGTTATCCCATCAGATGTAATATTACGGTCCAAAACAATAATAAATATTAACTATTTTCTTCTTCTCCTTCCCCAAAATTTCACCATCTCCTGAAAACTCTCGTCTTCTATTGTTCATTCGGAGATGATCTTTATTAATGAACAAACTTGAGAAAAACTCAAATCTCAAAAATCATCTCGATTTCATGATGAAAATGCAGGGTATATCAAATACACCCAACTTTTTTGTTTTTATAGGAGTACGAACGTATGTAGTACTTTAGACAATCAAAAGATGCGGAAAAGTAAAAAAAACACACACACGAATTTTGCTAACAAGGAAACCGCAATAGCAGACTAACCTCAGGACCCCGTCCAGATTGAACATCACATTGTATTAAGCCGCTACAGATACTAGCTTACTATCAGACTTCGGACCGGAACGTAGTTGATACCGAATCCATCCTCCAAGAGATTCATTTACAATCACGCTACTTATGTCTCTTGAACCTCGCAAGGATCTACACACTTAATTCCCTTAGCTGACGTCCTTTACAGCCTAAGAGTTGCTTCATCCGAAACAGATAACCTTATTTGATTTACATTTAGATCAAAGATCAAGGTGTGGAGATCTGTTTGCAATAGACAAGCTAGAAAACCTCACAAATACGGAACTTACGACTCCCAAAGAGTAGCCAAGATTCTTAACCACATCTCAAGAACAATCATAGAAAGATCAACTAGGATCAGTCTTTAGATATTTATCTGGAAGGATCATAAAATCTGAAATGAAGAGAACTTTGCGGTTACTATAAATCTTGCCCGAAAGAGATTACAAAAACATTGATAACAGAAAAGCAAGATCTGCATTCATGAACTATCAAGTTAAAGATAGTCGGATCTGGCTTCACAATTCCCCAAATGAAGTCTTTTAGTCGTAGACCTTAAATGTCAATAAAGGCGACTCTAGAATCAACTAGGACACAAGGTGTCAGGGATTAATTTTCCCAGTTGACAGAAATATATTATTTATAGTTTTCAAAACCTAGGGTTAGCTTAGAATTCAATCTAAGATAACTTGAGGATGAAGCCAACTAATTAGGTCTTCAAACTACAATAGAAGACTATACACATAGGTTCTGTTACGGAACCATGTACAATGATTATTCGGTTTGGCAAGTTGGCCAAATAATTAAAATTTATTTGATGTTCATTTAAACACCTAAGAAATTAATCAAAGTTCACACACATAAGTGTTTAAGTGATCAATTAATTCTTAGAAGTGTTTAAGAGAGTTCTTGCAATGGTAAACATATTAAAATAATAAGTCTTTAAGCATCTACTAAACATTATCGGGACAGTTGGTATAACGGTTTGCCAACCGTAGGGCTTGTTCACGAGTCAGGGTGCTATGGTTCGTGAACGGGGTTCGAAAATACTTACTAGACTACCAAACTCAGTTGAACACGGTTCGTGAACCGGGTTCGCCAACTGCTATCCAATTTATCCAACTTATAAAATCCGTTCACCACGATTCTCCAACCAGGTTCGTGAACTATTCCCAAATGAACTTGTGGTTTGCGTATTGTTTCGCAAACCTTCATGTATTTCTATATCTCATATATCTATGGTTTACAAACTAAGTTCGCCTACCTTCCCTGAGTAGAAATTTTAGTTGTTCATATTTCTCTCTTATGATGTTTGAAACATTCCGAAGTGATATAATCATTTGCATGGGAAATTTTCAATTGTACCACAAATTAATTCATATAACTAATATTTTTAAGGACCTTTGAACATCTAATAGCTAAATCATATTTCGATATTTTTCACAAGACAAGCTTGACTCGAAACATCTTTTTTGTGAATCTACTAAAAGTCATACGACATAGTACAGGTAGAATGATGTTATAGTGAGTAAAATAGAGTGGTTTAGTCTTCACATACCCGATACAAAAGTTCTCCAAATGTCTTCGTCGATCTGCAGTCTTCAAGGGTGATCTATGATACTCAACTACAATTCTAACCTATCCAAAACTTGACTTGGTAGACTAGAAATCAAGATATAGTTTTGATCACCTAACATTAACAACAAGATTGGGATATATGGATACAATAATTAAACTTTTCAGGTCAATCCACTATGCTTGATTTCCTTGCTTCTTCAAAACACGTCTTGAATTCTCCGTACTTCAAGATGTTCTAATGTTATGCATGTGTTCGTTCAACACTTTGTTGTTGAAGATCCGTAGCGACAACTTATTAGAATACTCGTTAGAGATTTTATAGAATGAGGTAAACACATTCTACTCATTAGTCATTATACAAAAACATAGTATTGTCACCTTCCTCAAAAATGAATTGCACCACAATTTTGAAGCAATACTACGGTGATATGTTCTCCCACTTTGTCAATACATACTACTTTTTCAAAATAGATAACACCTATAGATAATAATTCACTCCCCCTTACATGATGTTTCATAAAGCCATATGTATGTAATAAGTACTTTTTAATAATTCTCCCCTCTTTTGTCAACAAAATTGGCAAAGGTGAAAAATTGGGATAATCATGAATTAATCAAACAAAACTAGTCATAAAAACCCAAGGCGACCAACTTAAAGGTACAAAAAAACCAACCATATTATTTTTAATAAATTAAATCAATTTCATTAAATAGTGGCACAAAAACTCCAGCTCAAACAATAATTAGAAAATTTAGTTTTGTCTAAATTTATAATTTCCTAAACTGACCTTTGGTATAAAAATATCTGTTTCAAAGAAATCGTGGCGGAAATAAACATAAACAGGAATCAGGAAACAAAAAAGAAAACGAGATTTCTGTTCCGGCGAAATCAGATTTGCATCATCTTCTTCTTCGTAGTTTACAGATTCAGAGAAAACGATTTCTTCTTCATTTTTTCAGTTCCAGATTTTAATTCAAATAAGAAAAATCATATTCTCCTGATTTCGATTCAATTCATAGAGTTTTTTTTTGTAGGTTAATACTGATTCAATAGGTTACGACAAGCTACAGATTCAGAGATCTGGTGTTTAATCGAAGAAGACTATAGAAACCGTATCAACTTCGTCTTCAGATTAAGCTGTGTGTTATATTCGAGTTATTCATCAACGAATCAATCAACTTCGTATTGATCATCTTCGTCTTCATTTTAAGCTCCGTGTAGTATTTGGATTATTCATTGAAGAATCAATCAAGTTTTCAGGTATTCAATTTACTTTTTTCTGTTGAATTTTGATTTCTAGTGAATCAACTGAATTGATGATGTTCTTATGAATAAATTAATAAATTGAATTGATGATGTTCATATGATTTCTTATGTTTTTGTTGATGTTCTTATGAACGATTCTATCTATTTGGAATGAACATTTGTTATTGTTATGAAATTCATATTGTTGTTGTTGTTGTTGATATTCACATATGGTGAAACTTTTTTTAGTTGCATCATTTTGTTCTGTAGATTATGGATTCTGTTCTCGCAGTTGTATGTCACAAAGAAGATTGTTTAAATTTTCGTATTGGCCTCCAAGAGTCTTTTGCTAATTTGAAGACTAGTATGTGCTCAAGTTGGTGTGAATTCTCTCCTCCTTCTATGGAGATTTTTCACATGGTTGATGATAAGCAAAAGGCCATTCATTCTGATATTGCAATCGTTGGCTCTATTTAGTGTGTATAATAAAGAAGGAATTATGGAGTTACATGTAAGTCACAAAGCTGAGTGTTATGGTTCAATAAGTTCAGGAATTATAGCTTTTGACCAGCCACGGAGTTCTGGAATTATACCTTTTGAGAAGCCACGATTTGATTATGATGTTCCATATAAAATTAAGGAACCGTTGAAGTCTGCTCACTGGTTACATCTTTTTGAGGGAGTTGAACAGTTGTTCCCGGGAGGTGTTCAACAAATTCGTTGTGATATACAAAAGTATCACGCAGCATCCGGTTATGAATTCAAGATTTACAGGAATGAGAAGTTAAGGATTGGTGCATGTTGTGCTAATAAGAAAGAGGAGAAATGTAATTGGCATTTATATGTTGTGTCTGTTGATGGTGTTGTAGGAAGTCCTTTTATTATCAAGGAACTAGATAATCATCATGCTTGTGTTGGTGGATTTGTTAACAAGCCACGGATATCGAAGAAACTAATTAGTAGCTTGATTATTGATGAAATTAAACATGATCCTACTAAGAAAACTAAGCATATTATGGATCAGTTTAAGAGAGAATACGACTTTGACATTAGTCGTTATTATGCATACTCAGGGAAAAAGCATGCACTGAATACCACATGGGGAGAGAACGAGAAATCTTTTATGTTCTTGAACTGGTATAAAAACAAGTTGATTGAAACCAATCATGGTTCTCATGTCGTTTTGGAAGTTGAAGAAGGGACTCAAAAATTTCAGAGAATGTTTATCTGTTTTGAAGCTTGTAGTCGCAGATTCAATTTCTGTCGTCCTGTATTATTCGTTGATGTGGACCACTTGAAAAGCAAATACCTTGGTCATATGATGGCAGCAAAAGGTCTAACCGGGAATGACGGTAAGGTTTTCATCATTTTTTTTTCTGTTGGTTTCATCATTTTTATTTTTGGTTTCATCATTTTTTATTTTTGTTTTTCATGGTATGCTTGTGTTGTACTTTTTGTTCATGTTACAGAAATCTACCCTCTTGCTTATGTTGTGGTTTCATCGGAGAATGAACCGAAATGGAAATGGTTTTTGGAAAATTTGAAGGAAGTCCTTTCTCCTTTGCGACTAAAGCTTACTTTTGTGAGTGATCAAGGTATTGGATTGGTAACTCAAATTCCTGTTGTATTTCCTGAGGCTTTTCATCCTTGGTGTTACTGGCACATGGAATGCAATATCAATACATTCTTAGCAAAGAATTGCAAGGTTTATAACAAATATGTATTGGGACTGTTTAAGAAATGTGCGTATGCTTCTACTCATAAAGAATTTGCAGAGAATTGGGAAAAGTTGAGGAAGGTTGAAAATCATAAGTTTCAAGGCTATCTAAGCAGGGCTCCTGTTGATAAGTGGGAGAGTTTTTTCTTCAAGGGTAGACGATATGGTAGGTTGTGTTCAAATATTGCTGAGAGTTTCAATGGTTCGGTCGTTGAAGAGAGAGAGAATCCTATAGCCATCATGGTTGATGAGATCAGGGTGAAGCTTATGGACCAAATGTGTAAACGTCGCGAGGACTCTTCAAACTTGATGAATTGGCGTCAAACTCTATGTCCAGAATATGAAGCTCTGCTCCACGACAACAAGATGCATGGCTGTAACTATCGAGTCACCAAGTCGTCGGAATATGTGTTTGAAGTTCATGCTTCATTAACACAGACGGTATATTTGAAAAGAAAAACATGTTCTTGCAATCGTTGGCGTATTGACGGTTTCCCGTGTGCCCATATTGTCCGTTGTATCATGGTGAATGGAGAAGATCCTTACAAGTATGTTGAACACTACTTTACAGTAAAGTTCTATCGAGAATCATATAAACATGCAATCAATCCTGTTCCCACAGTTGAAAAGCCCGTGACAGTGTCTTCGAAATCGATGGTTTTTGGTCAGAATAATGGACCACGGCCAGCACGTCCATCGAAGAAGAAGAGGATTCCTAATACAGCTTCAGTTCTCAATAAAAAGATGAGAACCTGTGGTTCCTGCAAGGTTTTGACCACCCACAATAAACGGACATGCCCTTCTCGTCAGATTCCATGAGAACTTGAAGTCATTTCGACTACAAGTCATCGAATTTCACTCTTAGTTTCGTTTTTAGACTACAATATGTGTTTCATCTACTATTTCAGATTTTTGTTTTAGAAGTTAATGTGCTGCAGGTGTTTTCATTTTATAATTTGTCTAAGAATAAATAAGTTTGATTAAGTTTGTCATATTTTTTGTTTGATTAAGTTTGTCAGAATTTTTGCAGGCCTTTATAGTTTGGTGCAACAGAATTAGGTTTCATCATTTTTTGATGGAAATGGAAATAGGTTTCATCATTTTTTGATGGAACCCTTTTTGGTTTCACCATTTTTTTATTGTCACTTTTCTTCTACATCTTTTGACAACACAGTAGATGATGTTTTGTATACTGTTTATTGGTGTCGCAAATATATGATACAACATTTATGGATACTGTTTTATAAAAATGAGACATCATATTTCTGTAGACATAACTTTAATATAGAATAATACTCATATTTCTGTAGACATCATATTTATGATACAACACAACTGAAATCACACGAAATCATTTTTTATATAAACTGTAATCATTTCACAAGTACTTTAAACTTCAACTAAAACTTGAATTTGCAAGAAGAACTGTATGTCAAGGAGTATCATTATTACAATAACCATTTCAAAAGTAATTTAAACTTCAACTAAAACTGAATGTTCAAGAGGACGGGCACGACATGCGAGTACTATTCTATATTGTCAAGGAGTATCTTCAACGCCAACTTTGGTCTTATATTATGCACCTTTCCCGTATATCATCTGTAGACATGTTTCCTTTCAAGAGGATCTTCATGTAATAGCAAAGATGCAGGCCACAGTCATTCCTGAAAAACCAAAACAATGTCTCAATTGTTACAAAGTGACTAGCCGAGAGAGTTCTGATATTAGTAGCTATATGTAAAGCATTCTGTTTCTAACTGTTTACAAGTGATGTAATGATTTCAAGCATATGAATATGTGAACTATAAACTTCCAAACATAACTTGCCCCATTTGTTCACAACATGTAGGGTTGTGCAAAGAGTATGTTGTTGGCTGACTTGTCTGCTGATTACGGGGGAGTTTTGCGTCGTGCTGTGCAAATGTTGATACTATACGTTGTCTCATGCTTTCATCACTTTTTCGGCATTCTTATTCCGTGGAAGCCAAGGAGTTATAGTGATAAAATTCTCCGGTTTTCAAAATCAAAAGAAAGTAATGTCCAATGGTTTACATCTCCAGGTGTTGTCAGCAACGGAACGAACAAAAACCGCATGATGTAATCCATGTTATCGATGAAACCTTCTATTACATCACCATATTTCTTTCCTAATGAATGACATGTCTGAAACAAAATACATAACATCCCCTTAATGAGTTACAGACATGCAAGTTTGATGAAACCAAACTTGGTTCCATCAAAATTAACCATATAAACAACATCATTTTTTGTTTTCCACAACTATTTTTTCTGCCAACAAAATTACATTAGAGAAGTTCAGAGCAAACTTACATAGACAAATGTGCTTAGAAACACAACTCTCTGGTACTTTGGAGAACCATCTTGTTTCAACTCTTTTTTTATGTTGTTTTGCAGTTTCAACATGTAGAACTCAATGATGTCTCCTGCGACGTCACCCTTTCTCATCAAATTATCCATATTCTTTCCCGATATCCGTAATTGAAGATTTAAATGCTCCCACGCCGTTGTCCTGTTAATTTTATTTTTTAAAAGCTAGTAAATGATGGATCAAAAAAGGAGAAACAATGCATAACTTGGAACAAATTTTTGATGAAACCGGTCTTGGTTTCATCAGTTATTACCCACTTACCTTTCATTGTTCTTTCTGAAAAAATTGGTCACGACGGATTTCTCATTTCTTTTGAGTACCTTCAAGATATTCAAGTTATCAACTGGTTTCAACTTCACCCCCTGTACTTCCTGCACCTCCTTGTTCTCCTTGCACTTACGAGCTATAACCTTTCTTCTTTTTTTCACAGTGGTGTAATCCTGCATTCTGATAGGTTGTCCCAAATTCTTTATGTCTTCCCTCATTATTGTAACCATGTTACTCATCCTTTTTTCAGCACTGACTTCTCCCTGTCCTTGCTCTTCGTTGTCAGTCTGCGACAGTCCTAATCAAGTAAATCCTTCGCCATTTTTACGGCTGAGTCGTAGTATACGCTTCCAATATTTGGCTTTGACGACGAATAACCTTTCTTATTGTATTCGGATTCCATTTTTCGAATTTCATCTTCATCAATTATAAATTGAGTTTCATTGTCTTCTTGCTCAATATTTTTCTTCAACGAAGTAACTTTCTCCATTTCAGATTCGACAAGCTCGGCCACCTTGATATCCTCGATAGTATTCGGAGTCAACTCAGTACCATCTTCTTATTGTTCTTCCTCGGTGACTGGCATCGATGAAGTAGCTTTCTCCATTTCAGATTCGACTCGCTCGACCACCTTGATATCCTCGATAGTATTCGGAGTCAACTCAGTACCATCTCCTTCTTGTTCTTCCTTGGTGACTGGCATCGATGAAGTAGCTTTCTCCATTTCAGATTCGACCCGCTCGGCCACCTTGATATCCTCTATAGTATTCGGTGTCAACTCAGTACCATCTGTTTCTTGTTCTTCCTCGGTGAATGGCTTCGACAAATAAGATACGACCTGCTCTTTTGCTACTCATTCTATTTCTTCCACTCTTTCTTGTTCCGCATCTTGTTTTGTTTCTCCATGGGTTGAATCCTTTTCTGGTTGCATCAGAATATCTTCAAGAGTTTGAGCAGCATCTTCAAGAGTTTGAGCAACGTCTATCATGTTAACATCCCTTGTTATAACCTGCAATATTAAGATATCTAAGTCATTTTGATGAAAAATCTAATGCTGTGTTTCAAAACCTAATGTTGTAAAAATCTAAATCTTCTGAAAGAAAAAAAAGAACTGGCTAATTCATCAAACAAACATTAACTTGAAATGATGAAACCAATCAAAAAAATGATGAAACCAAATCTGGTTTCATCAAAAAAGGATGAAACCAAATCTGGTTTCAACAAAAAAGGATGAAACAAATATTAAAAGACTACCAATAAACTGAAATTTATGAAACAAGTTAGAAATTTAACCTTTCTCCTCAATTTAACTCATACAAGTTTCTTGAATTTTAAGTCAACAATGTTATTTATATGCAATGAAACCCTTTCTGATTCCATCAAACAACGCACAAAGCAACCTAATAAAACTAGATCTAACATATTGCCTCAACATCTTATTCACGGTTCGAAACCCCTTCATGTACTATTGGAACATCCGCTTGTACCGGTTGTTGTGCCCTGTCCTCTGCATCATATTTTTCAGCAATGATTCATCTTCTTCAGAAAGAACATTTGTAGTGTTGGTCCTAAGCTTTTCAATCACGCTTCGCGCCCATTGTTATTTGGCTTTGTAGGAGTTAGCTTCACTGCTAGTACCAACATTTTCTTCAACTGGCGCAGGCACTTCATTTTCAGAATCACCAACTGGCACTTCATTTTCAGTATCACCAACTGGCATTTCAGGTTCAACATAATCTTCAACAACAATATCCACTTCATCTATGGGCTCAACCAAGTGCATTTCTTGTTCGTCATACTGAAGCAAGAATGATCCCTCTCGGTGACCAATATTCTCCTACAATACACAAGAAAAATTTGTTTCATCTAAAAAATTAAACGGACATGAACTTGAAACACATATTCCAACGACTTCAAACAAAGTACAAGATGAGGAGTTGCTACACTTGTGGTGTGAAGCTTTATTGGTGGAACATGGCATGATATACAATTGAGACATGGACGATATCTAAAACATAGAAGATTTCGAATATTGTCTAACAAATACATCATATAAGACCCTCGAAGTTAAAGGAACAAAAATTCAGCTAGAAATTTTGATGAAACCAATAGTAAATATTCCAAGTAAATATTTACCTCAGACCAAAGTTCTTTTTTATCGGTAAGATCCTCGAAGTTAGACAATACTTGTTGGCAGATGTTGCTAAGGTTCCATCTAGCAAACCTCGGATACTTGTTGTGACGGACCGTAAAATTACGCCTTTGACGCGTTGCCTCGCAGGCGATAACTTCCCCGATGCGCCATGATGAAGCTACGATCCTGGCCTAAAAGCTAGGCAAATGCACGTCCATCTGCCCTTGCAAGCATGCTCGTGGAGCATGATGCAGCTAACTTAGCTTCCACGTCGTTCCAACTTACCATTGTTCCGCGAAGGGTTTATTAAGAAAACCAAAAACTTTCTTAAAACGGCAAAAACGCCTTTTTGAGGCCCTAAAAGATGGAATTTGGCTAAATTCTGGTGACCATGTGGATCTATAAATCAACATGTCTTGATCTTTAGGTCGTTTCCCATCAAAATGTACTCCTCTTGAGCTAAATGACGACACTCGGGTTTTTAGCCTCCAAATAGGCGATAGTTTGCTCTTTGTAGCTTGATAGGAAGTATAGGCATCCACTTGCTGGCATGCAACTAAGCCTCATCAAGTATGGCCGCAATCATCTCTTGCATCGAGCTTCCGAGCCAGATGATATGAGAGGTCAGAATGTCGCAATCATCTCACAATTAGATGATATGAGCGACAAAGTGCTGGACCGGCAATGGTACAACTCATTGCGGCTGCCTACGTACCCTTCCCTACTCTAAATGGATCAAGAACAGACCGTAGTTCATCCACGAAGAGACAGAAGCTTAACCAACTCGTTTGCAAGGCCGTAGCCTAGCAAAAAATGGTAATAGCCTGGTCCGTAGGCCATTCCGTCAAGATGCACGATGATTATGCATCATCGGGTCCGCGACATGGCATAATGATACCTAAGCATCAAATTCCCTCTTCGAAAGTCTACATAGCTATAAATGAGCCTTAAGCATCATTTATACTCTTCCATCTAAGCTATGAAGCTTACTTGGTACATAGTCCGCATATGCACCTTCAACCAAGTATCCCTCCCTATATATGTCTTGATGGAATTTCTACAAGTATGTTTAAGGGAGCAAATTGACATGCTTGCTTCACTGTTCATCGCAATGATTGCGTTACTTCGCAATGATTGTGTTCATTCGCAATGATTGCGTTACTTCGAAATGATTGCGTTACCTCGCAATGATTGTGTTCATTCGTAATGATTGATTTACTTCGCAATGATTGTGTACAATGATTGCGCAACACTCGTTCGGCCAGCCCTCTCTGGCCTGATGCCCAATGATTGTGCGATATTGGCTCTAGGCCAATAACTTTCGTAATGCGCAATTATTACGCTGCAAGCTCAAGGCCACCTACCTAACTGGCCTAATGCATAATGATGATGCAACAATTGACCCTTGGCCAAATGCCAAAAATAATGCGCCATTTTGGCGCGACATTGGCCTTAAGCCAATCTACCGCGTACCACGCAACAGAAGCTTTAGATGAAGCTTCATCTCAGGCCATGGCGCATCTTTTAGCATTCGCCATGCTAAAAACACAGGGTGTTACACTTGTCAATCCCATCCTTTCTTTGTGAGATCTTTGTCATCTCTGCTAACCAATACTAAAAAAAAAAACAATATTCAAATTAATCATCAAAAACATTATAAAAATACTTAACTTATGATGAAACCAGAACAAATCTTAACTTACCAGCGGGTAAATGACGCAACCAACTACATTTTCCACATCTTTTCTGTTTGTCATTACCGAATCAAGTAGATAGTCATGAAAGACTTCAGGCCAGCACACCTTATTCGTATCAAACACCATGTAAGAGTACTTCGCTGCCAGAGTTTGCCTACATTTTTTAGGGACAAATACCGACACCAAAAGGAACATGACGAAAAACTTGACAAAGTCATCAGCTCTGGTTTCATCAGCTGCGGCTTCCAACATACAACGTTTAGTATCGCCTTTGTTCGTCTTCTTATTTCCACGAAAATACTTAGCCACGAAGACGTTAACCTTTTTAACCAGCTCTTCATCTATGTCGTCTTCTTCTATACAATTCACCATTTGTAGACCAAAAGTCACAGAAAAATGTTTGGGAATGGTCCGCAGAGTCATGTCCCTTGATCTAGTTATCCTGAAACAATACGGGCGCTTACCATCAAGTCTATTTTCTATTGAACTTAAAAACATAATTAATGCTTTTGTCTTTTTGACGATCTTTTCTTCGTTCATTATGCCATCATATACGGCTCAAAGAAATGCCAGAATGGACATGATTTAAGATCTTTCAAATGCAGTTGCTTGTTTTGTATCAACGCCTTAATTTCCACTGCTAGCTCGCACAAGTGATGCAATGAACACCTGAACGGTTTTGTCTCTCTTTTTTTTTACCTATTGTGAAACCAAAAGTAAACCATAAGAGAATAAAAATGATGAAACCATAAGCATAATTGAAAAATGGTGAAACCCTAAGATTACTCTTGTAATGATGAAACCATAAGCACTAAGAAAGTAATGAAAGCATCAACTGAAAAGTGATGAAACCATAAGCATAAGTTACACTTGAAAAATGTTGTAACCATAAAATTAAACAGAAAAATGATGAAACCATAAGTTTACACTTGAAAACTGATGAAACCATAAGAATTAAAGACACCCAAAATTGAATTTCAACAGCAGAAAAATAAACACATCCAAGATTGAATTAGTTTTCAATTGAACCCTAAACCTATCAAATGAAACCTAAAACTAACAAATGAAACCTAAAAGCAAACTGAAAACCCAAAAAATCAAATCAAACCTAAATCTAAAAATCTGGTTACATCAAGAAAATGAAACATTAAACCATTGAAAACTAATAATCGACGAGATTTCTAACCTTTTCTAAATAGTTTCGCAGTTTTCTTTAGCTTATCATATTTCTTTTTCTCCTGTTGATTTTTTTTCTTCACCATTTTTGTTGCTTTAGACTAATTAGGTCAGAAAAATGAAGCTAGTTAGGTCAGATTTTGCTTCAATGGTTGAAATACGTAACCATCGAAGAAGAGAAGAAGGTGAAATCGAGATTCAGAGATGATTTTCGCTACGGGATGAAGAAGTTAGAGCAGATCTGAGAGTTTATGGGTTGGCTTTGAAGGAGTTACAGAAGAAGAGCGAAGGTTTTAAGAATTTTTTGTCTGTTACCGCATGATGTAAAGTAATGATAAGTGGGTCTTTTTTTCAGTTTCTTTTCGTTTGAATTAGGGAGGGTGGTTTAGACAGTTGATGATATTTTGGGTTTTTGTGTCATTTTTGTTTGGACGGATTTTTTGTTGATGGATAGTGACACCTTTGGGTTATAACCCGCGGACCGTTAATCAAAAGAGCTTCAAGAATAGAGAAGACATACTAACCTTTGGTTTAGACGATTTCATACAAGAAATCTCAGTTTTCTTCTAGGAGACATAAGACACAAACATCTCCTACAATTCCACATCCGCACTCCCCATAAATAAATTACCATTAAGCACAAGTTCAAAAAGAACTCTCCCTCATTTAAGTCTTTCCCGAAAGAATGACATGAGCGACCTTACTCTAGTCACAAGAGAAAGATTTTTTTGGACTTTATATTTAATAGGCCAGCTACGAAAAAAATAAATTTGTATCCAATATTTTTCTCTCTTCTCGCCAGTTATGAAAAAAGAAGTTAAAAATAACGATCTTAATGCTAGAGGCACTAAGATACAATATTTTTGTGAGAAAAATCATGATCACATACTATTCTCTACACCGGTTACGAACAAGAGAACATCTAATGCGATATGAATCAACATAAGAATTATAACTTCTCTATCCATGTATAAACGTAGAGATTAAATCTCACCAATTATTCTCTGGTGGTGACACAATCAAGGAAGTAAGTCGATCCCTAAAGAACATCTTATGGAATCATGTAGCAGTTTATTCATAAAAAGTGTAACCATGAAGTTTAAAAATTGCCATTCTCAAAATAGTTTACTCCTTTTTTGCAAGAGTGAAAGAGTTTAACATAGGAGAAAATATGAGATATATGTTCTAATCACCAATAATAACAACATAGAACAAAAATCACAAGATAACCTTTATCTTTTACTAGACACCAGGCAAAAGACATCAGGAAGTCATGTTTCATATAATTCCTTGGTAGGAAGACATACAAACAAATGAATCACAATCTCAGATAATAGAAGATACCGAAGCTCGAGTTGAATTTCCCAAAATATATATGAATAAGATCAGGGGAAACAATGAGCATAAACTAATGAACTAGAGCAACACCAATGCCTTTCCGAATACTTTGAAAGGTTTGGGTATCTAATGGTTTGGTAAGAATATCTTCCAATTATGTTAATGTGCTTTGTTCTTGAGTGCCCAACATGATTCTTAGTAATTCAAATCTAGAGCTGCACATGGGTCGGTCAGTTCGGGTTTCACCTAAAACCACCTACCAACCCGTTAGTACTTTGGTTTACAATTTAAAACCGAAACCGCCCGATCTATTTTCGGTTCGGGTTTAAACCCTCTCATTACGGGTCGGTCGGTTTTGGGTTTATACCCATGTTAACCCGGTTCACCTATAATGTATATATTTCAGCATTTCCTGCTAATTTTTCACCTTTAATATTGTCTATACTTGAACCTGCCGTATATATTCAATGATCATTCATATGCCTATACACATGTTTTAAAGTTTAAACATACTTCTTTAAGTTCTTAATTACTTAAACAAGATAAACCATAACCATAAGTCTTCAAAGTTCAATACTAACAACAATACTTCCAATAAAAACAAGTTAAACAATTAACACTATCAGTTTTTACGGGCGGGTTCGGATGGTTTAGCATCAAACCATAAACCGATCCATATACATCGGGTTTTTGGATTCATAACCATATTACCAACCCACTACGGGAGGGTTCCGTTTAAAACCCATTGTTTCATTGGGTGTGGACGGGTTTGGTTTGATGGGTCAGTTCTTGTGCAACTCTATTCAAATCGCACTTGACTTATCATAAAATATTTTCATAGTTTCAGAATCTATTCCATAATCGATGAGCATTTGTTTCATCCACAAGAGTTGAGTACAAGGAAATTTCCAGGAGTTATTGGTTTTGTTATTCATTGCATATCTTATAAACAACCAATATGTGTCATAGAGTATAATCGCTTACACCTTGTTGTGTTCTTGGTATAACTATTCATAAAGTCCTGACTTATGTATTGGTATAACTTTTATTAGTAAAACCAATCTTAAGTAACCACCGGTGGTATGATCGGATTATGTCTGACCTTGGGGAAACAGAACCGATCCTAGTAAGGGAAAGGGAACTGATCCTTATAAGGGAAAGGGAACCTATCCTAGTAAGGGAAAGGGAACCGATCCTTGTAAGGGGTGTAGTACATCAAGGGGAACCGATCCTTGTATGGGATGCAACAAGATTTATAGCAGAAAGGGAAACCGATCCTATGGACATGTGCAACACATATAAGTTAGATATCATATATATGTGGGGAACCGATCCTAGTACCTAGTCAACCGAATCTTTGGTAATCTAGTGTGACTATGTAGTACTCACATGGAGGTAGAACCGAAACTTGTTTTGGTAGAACCGTTAAACCCATGATTGTGATTGAATGTTGGTTTGATCAATCACATAGTTCTTGAAAGTCAGATGAACCAATTCTAAACTTGTTTGGAAGTGTGGCAAATCGGTTTCAAGGTTGTAAGTGTGAAAGAGATCTTACAAAGTAAAGATGTCGACAAACTTTGAACACGTGTTGTGAATGTTTATTTCTATAATTGTTCAAAGATATTCCTTAACGGCCCCAGGATCGAAACATAAGTAAGTTAAGAATATTTTAATTAAGGTTATTAATTTCATTTTGTAGGGAAATTACAGAATTAGTAATATGCATTTACTAATTAGATCTTCCGAGAGATTTCATTTCCAGGAAGTATGGAAACCGAATTTGTGCTTTAATGAATATCTTGAGAATATTTTCGGTTTTGGAAATTCCTTGGTGTCCAAACTTCCTTGTCTATAAATACACGAAGTTTGCCTTTCTAGCAAACTAATCCTTCGTAACAACAGATTTACTCTTTTGTTGTTGTTATTGGTGTAGCCGCCTATCGGAGAGGAGAGTAATCTAATTAGGTGAAATCTCTTATGGCCGCTCAGTTTAAAGTCTTCTTTGAGATTGAGAAGCTCTAGCGCTACGCGTTGGTGGAAAACTAGATAATTGCGGTTTATCTTTGTTTTCGATTGATTTGATTGACTCACAGTGGTTGAAATCTGATTGCACCTAGTTTGTTTATTCTTGAGAATCTTCTCTTATGATATAAGATTCACTCAAACTAGTTCAGAGTTTCGACAGGGATCTTTAGACTGTTATTAGTTCTAAAGATGATCTTGTGATAATCCATTGTTAACAGACTCCGTTCTGTGCGTTATTGATCACAAGAGATTCGAGTGATTGTGTGCAGGTTTTTATTGAAGATTTAAGAAGATTTGAAGACAAAGAAGATATTGAAGATCTGACTTGGGTTTTACAATCTTTGGTGTGCACAATACTTGTTTCGGTAAAAGAGGATCCAATTAATAAATTGTTTATCCTTGTGGTAGATTGGATTGATTAATTGAGTAGATCGGCATCAACACGGTTCTTCGGATTAAAGGTGTTGTTGGCTTAATCTTAATCGATTACCTTTGGGTTATTGAACATAAGATAGATCTAGACCTCACGAAGGAGTTTATGTTGAGATAAACGGAAGAACCTTTGTCCGACTCATATCACTTGGTTGAATAAAGTTGATACCAAACAGATTTCTTGTTCCTTTACTGTTTGGAATACGAACCAAAGGGATTTATCCAAGTACGTGACTTATTTATAAGTTGGAGGCGTGGGAATACAGACGGAACTAGGTGAACTATAGGGTTAGTTACTTGGTCTCAACTATACGAAGTTAGTGTAATTTTGTGTAGCGGCTTAATCCTGAGAGTATTCAATTCTGGACTAAGTCCCGGAGTTTTTCTGCATTTGCAGTTTTCCTCGTCAACAAAATCTTGCTGTGTCATTTACTTTTATTTTCCGCATTATAATTGTTTTATTATAATTAAAGTAAATTACACAAACGTTAATTCCTATTTACTTGATAAGCAATCCTATTGTGTTTGGTTAAGTCCGAACCTTTGTATCAAGTAAACATACTTCGTTGTTGTATTGTCTCGATCTCGTATCCATGGACGATCACACAAAGTGTGAACCGATTAGTTTTGTTGTTTCGACTCAGTCCATAGACAATCACTTTCAGAGAAAGGACTTATAGGTAGGAAAAGTTTTAGCTTGAGGTATATTTGGGTACCCTCGCCTTTTCAGAACTTCATCAACAAAAAGTTATGTGGAGACTGAAACTCATCTATCACTTGGAAAGTCTATTTCTACTTTATCTTCTGTATTGAGACATAAGTCGTGCGACGATATAGTTTTCCATTATACACATTTGATATTTCGAGCTTAGTTTAACTCGCTTATATATTTCTCGGACTATGTGTTGCAAGATTTCGCTTCGACCAAGTTCATCTTATATTCTTGACGAAAGTCAAAAGATGATCATGTAAAATTTTCCGAGTAACATCTTGCATGGTTTGTGTGATACAATCATTTGATGTAGACTTGGAATGTTTCGTTATGATTATTTCAATAATTTGAAAATTTCTTTGATGCTAATAGTGTGTGAAAATGGCTATTGTCATCTTCTAAGAAAGTTCCAATGATTGAAATAAGAGTTTACAACACTTAACCATTATTGGATTATGACATGTTGTTTATTCTTGCACATATGTGATCCATGTATGGTAACCATAGTATGCGTACCCGTATGTGTACCTGTTGGTTTGAGAAGTCCGGGAACCTAAATATGCGTATCCGTATGCGTACTTGCGTAAGATTCATGTCCGAGATTTTCTGCTGGGATTGGTGGTATGCATACCCGTTCGCATACTGGCGAAACCCAATTTCAGTCCGGGGTATTTCAAGTATGCGTACCCGTTCGCGTACTTGAAGGTTAAAGTTCTAAAATCGGTTTAGTACATGAGATAATATATTTATATGATAAAAAATTCATTCTTTGCAAACCGTGGCCATAATGTTCATGAATTGATTCGAGTGAATCAAACCGATTTTGCTTCAATTGTGTTCTTGCATACTTCTATGAGAATGTAGCAATTGAACAACTCTTTAACTAGTTTCATTTGAGTCATTTGAACTAGTTATGGTTAAGATGAATAAGGTTGATATGAGAGTGTTCATATGGCTAACCTTGATTAATTATTGTTGAGCCAACATGGTGTACACGTTTAGGTACGTCTACATAAACCTAAATGAAGGTACATTTCATTTGTGTGTAACAAGCTAAGTTCAATCTGACGGTTGAAATATATTAGCTTGAAACTAATCAGGTTCTCATCTAACGGTGAATATTGAATGCTTTGTTACCAAGGTAACTTAGGTTGCAAACCCTGATTTGAAAACTATATAAAGGAAAACTCTAGCAACTGGGAAACCTAATCCCCACACCTCCTGTGTGATACTAGTTGCATAAGCTAGAGTCGATTCTCCTTTAACCTAAGGTTTTTCATGAAACCCTGTAGGTTAACGACTTGAAGACTTCATTGGGATTGTGAAGTGAGACGCAACTATTTTCTCTATAGTTGCATGATCTGATCTTGCTGTTTCTATCGTATTTGAGTACGATCTTCTTTAAGATTGGCTCGAGATTTATATCTTCGATAGGCAAGATAAAAAGTAGTCACAAACATATTCGTCTCATCGTTTGTGATTCCACAATATCTTGTTTCGCTACAATACGATTAAGATTATTGTGAGGTGATTGATAATACTAGGCTGTTCTTCGGGAATATAAGTCCGGGTTATCAATTGGTTCCCGTTCACCTTGATTTATCAAAAGACGGAACAAAACTTGTAGATATTTCTGTGGGAGACAAATTTATTTATTCCTATAGACTTTTCTGTGTGAGACAGATTTTCTTATAAAGTCTTCGACTTTGGGTCGTAACAACTCTTAGTTGTGGATGAGATCAGCTAAGGAATCAGGTGCATAGTATCCTGCTGGGATCAGAGACGTAAGGAGCGGAACTGTACCTTGAATCAGTGTGAGATTGATTAGGGTTCACATACAGTCCAGTCCGAAGTTCATTGGTAGTAGGCTAGTGTCTATAGCGGCTTAATACAGTGGTGTTCAAATATGGATTAGGTCCCGGGGTTTTTCTACATTTTCGGTTTTCTCGTTAACAAAACTTCTGGTATCTGTGTTATTTTTTTTCCGCATTATATTTTGTTATATAATTGAGATATCACAGATTGTGAGTTGTATCGATCAATTGGGAAATCCAACCTTTGGTTGTTGATTGAAGTTGATTGATCCTTGAACATTGGTCTTGCGGTACCATTCAAGTTATTTCTCTTATATTCAATCGGGCTTGCAAATTTCTATTTGCTGATTGTAGATTGAATTGAGAGATAGAGATATAAAACTCTTTGATATATTTTTCTCTACATTGAGTCTAACTGTCTATTGATTTTCCTGAAAGTATATTGGAGTTTCTATATTCAGATTGCCAAATGAAATATTGGGTGTGGTTGTTAGACCCCCGCTTTTTCATAAGGCAATTTTCACATGATCATCTTTTGACTTTCGTCAAGAATATAAGGTAAACTTGGTTAAAGCGAAAGCTTACCAACACATATTTCGAGAAATATGTAAGCGAGTTAAACTCAGCTCGAAATATCAATTGTGCATAATTGAAGTCTATATAGCTATACGAATTTTGTCTCAAATATGAGATATAGTAGATAGACTTTTGAGTGATAGATGAGTTTAGGTCTCCACATACCTTTTGTTGATGAAGTTCCACAAGCTCCCCTTAGTAGTTCTTCGTCTTCAATAGATGAACGCCGTGAAGTCTAATCCGAGACTTAGCTATAAGTTGACTAGAAATCAAGACTTATAGTTTTGGAATTAAACTTGACAAACAAGCTTGAGATAGAAACGCTTGCGAGTTCGATCGAGCAGTGCTCTAACAATCCTCCCCTTTGCCAATTTTAGTAACAAAACTATCAATACATATGGATTACAAAATAAATAAACTTTGTAGCTTTCAATCCAAATGTTTGTTTTCCTTGGTTCTTCAACATTACTCGAAATCTTCATCACTTCCAAGTACTCCAGTGATTCTGAACGTGTTCAACTCATCATTTTCGTTGTTGAAGATCCGTAGCTATAACAATGAGAAAACAGTTGCTCTCAATCATTGTTATACATCAAAGTCTAATTTTATCACAACTTGGCCACAATACTATGGTGATATGTATCACTCCCCCTTAGTCAATACTTCATCTCACATGAAAACCACTTCCCCTTACATAATGATCCGTAAACCATATGTATTTGTAGTGTGAACTACACATCAATTCTCCCCCCTTTTGTCAATATAAATTGTCAAAGGTACGAAAACGAGTGGGATCCTAATGAAATTTCTATAGAGATACTTCATGAACAAAAGAGAACATATCAACTTTGTTTCGATGATTTCACATAGCCGAAACTAGTGTATTCATCAAGGAGTTTATAAAGATACAATAAAACTCCTACAATATTCCACAGCCGCATTCCCCACAAAGATTTGTCAATTAAGTACAAGTTCAAATAAGAACTCTCCCCCATAAAATGTCATTCCCGAAAGAACAACAAGAGCGACCTTACTTTCACAAGAAAAGAAGGATTTCTTTGGACATTAACAAATCACATGAAACATGAATTTGTATCCAAAATAATCAATTAAATTAACCACAAGTGAACCCATGATTAATTTAATTGAAAATGCTCAACATAGGAGAACTTATGGAGCCGCACAACACTTACACAAAGATGTAGATCAGAGAAAGACCAATACTGCGAAATATTCAAAGATTCATTCTATTTTTCATCAATATTTGCATAGAGACGTAATAGACTTAATCTTTGTAGACAAAAGTTCATCCTATCTTCCATCAATATTTGCATAATGACATAATAGGCTTAACTTTTGTTGTCAAAAGTTCATTCTATCTTTTATCAATAAAGACATATGATAGACTTAACTTTTGATCAAGTATGGGATAATCATAATTCACGGACACAAACACATATCCCATAACAAGTTGCAATATATAAAACCATAAAGATTTATACTGCAAATTCATCTTCCAAATAAACTTTAGAATTGAAATAAATAAATCTAAAACCATTGCAAGATGAAACACGTTGGAAATAACTATGTGTACTCATAATAATTTCTATTCCAAACCCTAGTTATCCTTTTTAAAACACAAGAATAAATTCTCATAAGAAGTTTCCTAGACATCGTAGAGCTTTCTCAGAGCATCTACTGAGAATTCCTTCTCATTATCGGAAAACTCATTGATTATGGGATCGTTCAACTCCTCCAAATCTTCGGAAATATTAGTTAACTCACAAGTTCTCTTTTAATCCACACAAGTTGTTCTTTGTTAGAGACAATATACGTTCATAGAGAGCTATCTTTTATAAAGATAAAATGATTTGAGACTTTAAATCATTTCTTTTGTTGATGAAATCCTTCACCATACCTCTAAAGTTATTATCAAAATGACATACAGACAAGAGGCAGTTAGAGGAAGAACCTTCTTCATCGTTTGTGGATCTCCCATTCTTCTTCCTTGAGGAAATGATTCCTTCACAAAGATATACATTAACTGCTTCAACAACATCCCTTTTTGTGGTACCTCTAGTCATAGGAGCCATGAAACTGTATCTTTCAAAGATAAGAGAAGTGAATGAAATTTTGATCACAAATGAATATAAATAGACCTATGGACTGCCAAACCCTAGAAGAACTTTGAACAAGTCTTTTACGGTTCATGATCCATTATCTATTTTAACAAGAAGATATTTTCTTAATAAGAAAAATTAATAAAAATACAAAACTTGAGCAACCTTGATGCAATACTCATTTTCTCAAGATAAAGATGAGGATATGCAGACATCACTACAATTAAATAGTGACGGAGTGAGCCGAATGCTCACATCTTTTATCACACAGTGATATATCAAGGTTCGTTGTATAAACAGACTTCTTACCTCGTCTGAATCTGGTTCTTTTGGACTTTTTCTTGTCTTTAGGAGTTCCACGTTGATTACCCACGGCCACTACACCAAATTCCCGGATTAGTAACAGGATTTCGTAACGGCTTATGAGCCGTTACAAATTTCCCGTTAAGAGCCGTTACTAAATTTTAAAAAAGTCGTAACAGGGTCAAGCCGTTACGATTGTTTTATAGGCGTGCCACTCACATGCTTGGTCACACGACGTAACACCTTGAATTATGTGTGCGTGCCATTCACATGCGTGGTATTATGTTTCATCTACACCGTGTATTCCTAAGCTAATATATCTACCCTTCGTTCTAGTCTCGAGATGCACCTCAATCATAAAACCCTAAACTAATATCTCTACCATATTTATTCTTCTCTATCTCTTTTTCTTTTCTTTTTTATCTCCGCCTCATCTTCCCTCTTCCTCTCTCTCTCGATCTCTCTACACAGGAAGAAAAAACAGATACTCAAAATCCTGAAAAAACAAGATCGAAAAGAATCTCATTTCTCTTCTTCTTCTTCTGTTCTTTGTTTTTATTCTTCTCAAAATGAGAAATTTTTAATATCAATTAAGCAGAAATCTAGGGTTTGAGTCGAATTGAAGAACGTGAAGATTCAGATGACGGTTTGAATGGATCTGAAATTGAAGATGGGTTTGATTCAGGTGAGGTTTTCGGTATTGTGGATTGTGAAATGAAGTTGAGGATTTGAAATTAGGGTTCTCATTGTGTTGCTCGTGTGAACAGTGGATAGAAATTAGAAGATTGAAATGGGTTGAAGGTTGTTGTTGAAGATGAATGACTAGAAAACTAGGGGCAAAGAAAAAGTCCATTTCACCTACGTATTAGGTAGAATTTTCGAGAGAAGAGACCCAATTCAAAATTCAAATTGCAAGTTTGCAGTCCATCTTTGTCTCAATTTTTTATCTCTCAGATCTCGAACTCAGTAACCAGTCTTCTTGCTCTATGTATGTCGTTTAAATTGTTAATTATTGTCTTTAGGATTAGGATTTTTATGTTTACTTAGGTTTTTCTATTTGGATTGCAGAGAGTGAAAAGTGAAAACCCAGTTTGATCTCTAATGGAGAGCTTATCAGGTAAATCAGTCATGTTTTCTCGCTCTCTTCGACATATGTTTCTGTTTTATTCGATTTTCTCATATGAACTCTCTTCATCTGCATTTTGAATTGATGTTTCCAACAATTTACTTTCTTTTTTCTTTTTCTTTTTTGTTGAATAATATTCTAGTTGATAATAGGTTGATTCTAAAATTGGGTTCTCTTTTGATTTTCATTTTACTTATTTTCTCTAATTACTTTTAAAAAATTTGGTGTTGATTTTCACCTTTTTTTTCCTTCTTTTTCTTATGCTGTAGGTGATAATAGGTTGTTCGAATATTGGTTCTCTGCCATAACCTCTACTCCAATTGTTAACCCTAGACTGTGCTAGAAAGATGTCGGTTCCGATAGTAAGCCTCCGTATCTTTCTTTGCCTTCTTAATACAAGTTCCATCTTTATTTCTGACTTTGCAATTGCATCATCCAAAATTGATGGCTTGGGATTAACAACACAATGTAATAACAACACAATGTAACACAATGAATTATCTAGGATATGGGTGATCCCAATTTGTGATGTGGAGCCGGTTTTCAGAAACTTTGGCTATAGATCCTGTTTTCCTCATTCAACTTGCAATGTTTCTATTATGTCGTACTTGACGATTCGTAGCAAATAAGTTGATGTTGTTCTTGATCCCAGTACAATGTCGGGATCCAACGAACCATACACGATATATGTAATGTAAGCTAGACGGGCCTTTTTTTGGTTGTCGTTGTTGTTGTAAATTGATCTATAGGGATTTGTTGATTATACTATTTTTATGATGCAGTTTGACTAAGATAAATATCTCTACTTTTGTAGGTCATTTTATGATATAATATTTTGGTTGGAGGCAACTAAACTGTCTACCCATCAAAGTTTCATATGTCGGTCACCGGTTCTTAAACAATGGGGTATGTGTTTCTTTGAAAATGCACCTCTTCAATCTAAGGCATGGTCATATGAAGCTTATACTCCAATATTGAGTGAATACTTTCTGGGCACATACGTTGTGGTTGTGGTACAACGGCATGTCGATAATCATTGATGTAACCTCTTTGTGCATTTTTTCCGATATTATGGAATATAAATGATTATTGGATCTTATCATAAGCAAGCGTATATTCTATATATGGAATTGGGTTACCTTGCAGATTCATAAACCTCAACGAAATGCCATTCTCTGCGATTGTGCATACCTTCTATATTTCTAAATACCATGCACTTTGCATTGTCGCACTTGATTGCATTTCCATTTATTTTTCTTTTCATGCTTAAAGCCTAGGTCTAACTTTGTATGCAGGTCTGTTTATTGTACCCACAAATACGACAAGGACTTTTGTCGTGCTATTTTTAAGTACAAAAGTGATGTTATTTAAAAAAAATCTAAAAAGATTTATACTCTGTGGTATGCGAAGTTGGCACTATTCGTACTGAAGCATGAGTTAGCTTGCAAGATGCAGGGGCTTATCATTTACTTCTTCTTTTTCGTTTGGTTTATTTTCTTTTGGAGTTCTTCGTTAGTTTGATCTTGGTATGACTCCTTTCTCTTTTGCAGCCACAACAAGAAGTGGTGCTATCAACAGGGCCAAAAGAGGTAATGAATACAATGTCCATTGAAAATTTGTCTATTCCTACTTGGTTCAGTTGGTTGTCGTTACCCACATCCCCTGGGTTGAGATATTGTTAATGTTTCTGTGTATGTTTGATTTTAGGAAGGACTTGATATGAAGGGCCACCAAGACCAGTTCCATCTCGAAAAGTGGAGCAGCTGAAGTTAGAGGAGACTCAACACCTACTGTAATACATTCCGCTTTTTGTTCTCATACTGTGTACATACTTTCTTTCTCATACTGTTGCTAACTCAAAGAGAGCTTTTTTTTTATGCGAAACTCAAAGAAGTTAGCAACAACTATTTCTAATTTTGTTCTCATACTGTGTACATACTTTCTTCATAATACATTCCGCTTTTTTGCGAGAAACCAGAAAATGAATGACTTACTAAAAGAGTACAATGTGGATATGAAGGGCCCCTTCAATTATTCAGCTTGAGAAGAAGCTGGACTCCCTCGTCATTGGTGAGAATTTACTGAATTCCGCCAAAAGAAATTTGTTCTGCTAAACTTTAGAATGTCTTTTATTTGAGTGACTGAGTTTCCTGGGTTCCACATCTATGTACCTAGGTACGATGATTGCAAAGAGTTGCTGGACGAGAGCAAGCAACTTTTAGAGGTATGCCTACTCGGATGCTTGTTACTACGAATCCTTAAAGGACTCTCTTCTTGAATTTCACGGTGGGCCTTGTAAAATATTGTTACAGGTTCATGATAGGCTTGCGTGCATCATATCTATGGAGAATGAGAATTCAAGTATGAATAGTTAACCGTATTGAATACAGTCCTTGTGTCAAATCCCTTGAGCCTCCTCTAAGGTAATCTGAAAGATCTTTCTCATTGTATCGTTCATATTTTATCCTAGCACTAGGACTTATAGTCTAGAGTTTGAGTTAGAGTTTACATCTCTGGTATACGAGCTCATATTGATATCTCAGAATCTTAGCTGTTGAATGTTGTTCACCTATACCTTGAACAAACACTATCCTCATCATAGTTATCAGGAATCCATGGACTTGGATTGGCTCGCCATGTTTGTGCCAGTTGCAGATAATCAACATTGGCTACATAATCAGATAATTTGGATAGACAAAGTTGCAGGAGCATCAGATTTTTGTCTCCCTTTATTTTCCAGCAAAGCATCAGTGACTTTAATTGATTCTGCAAATGTGTAGGGTATTTAGCATAATATTTCATGTATAGTAATCTCTTGTATTAAACACTTTTATTTGCTTAACTCAATCACAACATGCTGTAACTGGCTGGGCGGCACTGCCAACTAAGTATGGCATGATTTTGCACAAGGGACTTATCAAAGAAATTATGTACTCTATTGCCTGGTTTTGTGATTGTAATTTAACATGTAATGGTCTGATTTCCTTTTTGTTTTTCTTAACTCGCAGTTATGATGAAAAGGCTTCGAGGGACAAGATTTTGCACAAGTTGAAGCTTCAGCACCCGCAACTCTACCACCTACAGTTCAGACAGTTCACGGTTGATGAAAAAGCTTCGAGGGACAAGATTTTGCACAAGTTGAAGCTTCAGCACCTGCAACTCTACCACCTACAGTTCAGACAGTTCACGGTTGATACGTTAAAAGTTCCTGGTAGCCCTTCTTTTCTATAAGTTTCACTATATGTTATAGACTTATAGTATGTAAACATCTATCAAGTGAACCTTCCATGTATTCCCTTAGAAATTTGATACTCAACAAAAAAAAAAGTTTGGTACTTAGAGAAATTTCAGTTTTTTGTTATATGAATCTGATATGAATTGAATGAATGTGATATGAATAGATTGAAGAAATTGTTGTTGAGTGTGGATGATGAATGTATGCAGGTATTGAATTTAGAATTCCGGCAGAAAATGAACTGCCAGTCAGCCTTGGCCTAGTCAAAATTAACCAATTTTGACCAGGTCAATGTTGACTGGCAGTAATTTTTTTGCTGTCACAAAAAAGTTCGTAAAGGCTCTGAGCTGTTTCAACTTGCCACGAAGTAACGATTCATGCGTGTTACTAATTTTCCACGTAGTAACGGTTTGTGCATGTTACGAACACGTTGTTACCAAAAACACGTATCGGCCACGTGTCCATTCGTAACGGCGTAAAAATGTTACTAAAGCCTTTACAACTAAAATCGTAATGGCCCCGTTGCCGTTACAAAAAATGTAACACCCCTTTTTGAACAGGCAACAGCCATTACAACCCGTTTAGTAACGGCTCAGGCGTGTAACGAATCCCACAATTTTGGTGTAGTGGGCCAGACTCATTCTTTGCATGTCATTTTGAAGTTTGGCAATCCTTTTGTTATTCCTCTTGAATTTCCAACGCTTATCTTGGACATGATTTGCATTTCCACAAAATGAACAAATCAAGGAAGATTTATTGTCTTGCTTATTTGCCTCCTGTTTATCACAACATTCATCATTAATTATTCCAAAACCGGCTGGAACAAATGAGTTGTTTGTGGTCACAGTTTTGCTTTTGAACCTAAACCATTTGTGTTTCTAAAAGATTTCTGACCGAATAACATTGCTGAGATTTTGTCAGAACTTCTAGACAATCTTTGCAGGTCACACTTAAAGGTATTAATCTCTTTTTCCTTCAGAGACAGGGTTCTAGTGAATTCATCATTAAGACAATCTATCTCACGATTTTCACCTGAAGTGATGATTCAAGTTTCTCCAACGAAGACTTTAGTTGGAGATTTTCTTGGTGAAATTCTCCCCACTTATCCAAGAATTCAAAAATCTCAGTGTCAGACTCAAACTCTGAATCAGAATTTGAGTAGGAAGAAGTTTCTGCTGTGAGAGCTGAAAGTTCATTGCACACATCGGAAGTATGCACGGTTTTGACAACCTGGGATGATGTTTTTCCTATTGAATCATCTAAAGCATTAACTAGAGAGAGACTTTTCTCACATCTTTTTCTTCTTCTTACAATATCCTTGATCTTTTGTGAAATCAGTGATTTATCAAAATCAATATGATAGGAACAACATTCATCAGCCCAAAACAAGTTAGATTCACCTGTGTTGGTAACATCTTTGAACGCAGATGTTCTGACTGTTTTCTGATCAAGATCAAGTAATTTTAACTTTCCAACAAGAGCATTTATGGAAAGCACATCAAGGTTATTTGATTCAACGATGGCATGTTTCTTAGAATCGTATTTAGATGGCAATGATCTGAGAATTTTCATCACAATGCCCTTTTCAGGAATAGTCTTACCCAATGCAAAAGATGCATTAACAATTTCAGAAACTTTGTGATTAAACTCATCAAATGAATATTCATCTGCCATACGAAGGTTTTCCCAATCAGAATTTAGGTTTTGAAGCCTAGATTCTTTTTCACCGGTATTCCCTTTAAATACGGTTTCTAATATATCCCAAGCATCTTTAGATCTGGGGTAATAGCATGGATGATTGCATCCAATCCGTCAGAATTTTTCTTTGCAGCAAGATCTCGACAGCATCATATTCACCAATATCCTTTGGAACATTTACAATGCCTATAGTAATAACCGGAGGATCATAACCATTAACAACGTAAACCCATGATTGAAAATCACGCGCTTGAAGAAAGGCACGCATAACAATTTTCCACCATAAGTAATTCGAGCCATCGAAGACTGGCAGTACGTTTTTAGACATAACACTTTTGTCCATAGAGTCAGATCGCTACAAACATAGACTTATAAGGTCTTAAATGTGTTTGCCTGCTCTAATACCAATTGAAAAAACGGGGATCTAACAACCACACCCAATATTTTGCTTAGCAATCCGTATGGACTAACTCTAATATACTTTCAAGAGAATCAACTAGACAGTCATACTCAATCTTAAGAAAAGTATATCAAAGAGTTATATCTCTATTTGTGAATTCAATCCGCAATCAAACAAATAGGAATTTGTGAGCCCGATTGAATATAAGAAATAACTTGAACGGTATCAAAAACCAATATCCAAGTGTCAATCAATTTAATCAACAACTAAAGGTTGGATTCACAATTGATTGAACTTACGCACAACCTGTGATATTTCAATTATATAAAAAATATAATACAGAAAATAAATAACACATACACCTTTTATTAATGAGGAAACCGCAAATGTAGAAAAACCCCGGGACCTAGTCCAGATTTGAACACCACACTGTATTAAGAAGTTAAAGACACTAGCCTACTCCAAGTTAACTTCGGACTGGAATGTAGTTGAGGCCTAACCAATCTCACACTGATCAAGGTACAGTCGCGTTCCTTAAGCCTCTAGAACCACACCGGATTCTGTACTTGATTCCTTTAGATGATCTCACCCACAACTAAGAGTTGCTATGACCCAAATTCGAAGACATGATAAGCTAATTTGTCTCACACTGAAAAGTCTATTGAATAAATAAATTTGTCTCTCATAGATAAACCTATGAGTTTTGTTCTGTCTTTTGATAAATCAAGGTGAACAAGAACCAATTGATATACCGGACTTATATTCCCGAAGAACGACCTATAAATATCAATCACCTCACAATAATCTTAATTGTATGGTAGCGAAACAAGATATTGTGGAATCACAAACGATGAGACGAAGATGTTTGTGACTACTTTGTATCTTGCATATCGGCGATTAAATCTCGAGAAAATCTTAGAAAAGATAGTACTCAATCACGATAGAAAACAGCAAGATCAGAACACGCAACTACAGAGAAAATAGTTGGGTCTGGCTTCACAATCCCAATAAAGTCTCCAAGTCGTTAACCTACAGGGTTTCATGAAAAACCTAAGGTTAAAGGAGAATCGACTCTAGTCGCAACTAGTATCACCCAGGAGGTGTGGGGAATAGGTTTCCCAGTTACTAGAGTTCTCCTTTATATAGTCTGCAAATCAAGGTTTGCAATCAATGCTACCTTGGTAACAAAGCATTCAATATTCACTGTTATATGAAAATCTGATTAGAGTCAAGCTAATATCTTTCAACCGTTAGATAGAACTTAGCTTTTCACACACAAATGAAAATTGACTTCATTTAGATATGAGTAACCGTACCTAAACGTGTACACCTTGTTGGCTCAACAATAGTTAACCGAAGTTATCCATATGAACACTTTCATATCAACCTCATTCATCTTAACCATAACTAGGTCAAATGACTCAAATGAAACTAGTTTTAGAGTTGTTCAATTGTTTATATTCTCATAGAAGTATACAAGACAAAATTGAAGCAAAATCGATTTTGATTCACTCTAATCAAGTCATGAACATTATAGCCAAGGTTTGCAAAAGATTGCATTCCTTATTATATAAATGTATTAGTTCATGAACAAATCGATTTTAGAACTTAACTTACTCAGGTATGCATAAGGGTATGCATACCTAAGTACCCGGAATAAGTTTGGGTTCGCCAGTATGCGAACGGGTACGCATACCTTCCAAACTCAGCAGAAGTTCCCGGACCTGAACCTCACGTCAGTACGCGTACCGGTATGCGTCGAAGGTTCCCGGACTTTCACTAAACCAACCAATACGCATACGGGTATGCGTACGATGGTTCCCGTACTTGGATTACATATATGCAAGTACGCATACTATGGTTATATCTAATTATTCTAAACTCCATTTCAATCATTGAAACATTCTCGGAAGACGACAATAACTGTCTCACACAAACTATTAGCTTCAAAGCAATTTTCAAGTGATCGAATGATCAATACGAAACATTCCAAGTCTACATCAAATGACTGTCTCACATAAATCATGTAAGATGTTACAAGGCAATTTTCACATGATCATCTTTTGACTTTCGTCAAGAATATAAGACGAACTTGGTTAAAGCAAAAGCTTACCAACGCATATTTCGAGAAATATGTAAGCGAGTTAAACTCATCTATAAATATCAAATGTGCATAATTGAAGTCTATATAGCTATACGACTTTTGTCTCAAATATGAGATAGAGTAGATAGACTTTTGAGTGATAGATGAGTTTAGGTCTCCACATACCTTTTGTTGATGAAGTTCCACAAGCTCCCCTTAGTAGTTCTTTGTCTTTAATCGATGAACACCTTGAATTCTAATGCTCAACTACACTTTCTATCCTAATCCGAGACTTAGTTATAAGTAGACTAGAAATCAATACTTATAGTTTTGGAAACTAAACTTGAAAAACAAGCTTGAGATAGCAACGCTTGCGAGTTCGACCGAGCAGTGCTATAACAGGTATAATGAGTAGAATAAAATGGTGCAGTCTTCACATACGTGATTCAGAAGTTCTCCAAATGTCTTCGTCGATCTTTAGTCTTCAAGGGTGATCTCTGATACTCAACTACAATTCTAGCCTATCTGAAACTTGACTTAGTAGACTATAAATCAAGATATATTTTTGATCAACTAACATTGACAACAGGCTTGAAATTGCTAAACTTTAGTTCAACCGAGCAATGCTCAAACACATGAAATCGTAGAAGATAAATGGTTAGAGAACCATCAATGTTAGTAAGAAAAGTAACAACAGAAAAATTAAAAACAAAATTGAAGATACCTCGTATTTTTCATTAAATAAAAACATGAACCTTAAATTTCACATCGAGTTCATGAAACTGAAAATGATTATGATGTTGATATTTGGAAATGAAGGGTGGAGATTAAGAAGGGTACACTATAGAAAAGGGTCACAAATGGGTCGCCACTTATACCAAATCTCTTGGATGTGAATGGTCATTGTTTTCACCTAGATATGATCCCAAATGTCTAGAATATTCTTGTTCACGTGAAATTTAAATTTCTTTGAATCAATTAAATTCAAGCTATAGTTTGAGGAACTTGAGACTTATGATTTTTTATTAGTGCCAAATTGAAATATAAAACTGCAAACCAGTAAAATATCTGACAAATTTATACCACGTATGCAACAATTTCATTAGATAAAGATTTACTTTAGATGGCATAATTCTTGAAAATTTTCTTAGAAGAGTTCTTAGATTAAGTGGTTTAGTTATATTTTCAGCAACGCTCATTAATTGTTATTTGTTTCGATTTTATTTCGCCAAATACAATTTATTGAATTTGTGTCGTATTCTCTTGGTATTTTTTCCCGAACACTTTATATATGTTTCCTTGTGGTGAAGGAGATAACATCTTTGTATAATTCTAACCCCACTTCTCCTTCCTTGCAAATTCAAATTGGAATAAACAGACAACAATTTTAATCGTACACAAACTAGACAATATGTAAAACCAACACTATTCAATCATAAAAATAACAGCAAAATCACACGCTCTTTGAATTTTTTTTATTCGCCATAAATTCATCTAAATCGGCTTATAACTTTGTTATTTTTATGGTCTTCCATATTCTCTTCAAAAATTTCGAAAACCCCACTTTATTTGTAATAAAAAACCTCCTTATTCTTCATTATTCAAATCTAACCCAAAACCTTTGAAAACTCGTATTACATGTTCCTTGTTTGTCTAAACTTCATGTTCTCACCCATTGTAGAATCATACGAACCATGGTTTTGTTAGTCGTGAACCTGGTGCAATGAGAAGATGAGCTAAATGCAGTCGAGAAAAGAAGAAAAGGTCGTTGAAAAAACTCTACCTAAATCTGTAATGACCCGACCCTCCACTGATATTGTCCCCACTTATCCACTGTGGTCATCAGGTAGTGTGTGATTTTCAATGGGAACCGCTGCGGTCATCCAACAGTAACTTTTAGGGAAGTCACCTATCGTTGGATTATTCCAACTCGAGAATGCTTAATCGCGGAGCTTTTTGTCAACGTTGGAGCCAATTATGCTGAAAAAGAACCATTACTTAGATTCAATTTGATGAACCCTACCTGCCGAATCAGGTTATTACAATACCATCATCTTAAATTAGAGCCAACACCGGTTTCAGAATTTATTCAATCCCAGAACTCCGACGTTCCGTGGACCTCATAGGACATGTACCTAGCCCAACCCGTACAACATAACTTCCCACCCTCAAAAGGTGACCCGTCGTCGGTTCTGATACCATTTGTGATGAACCGACCTTCCATATATATTATCTCCATTTAGACACTATGGTCATCCAACAGTGTGAGATTTTTAACAGGAACCACTATAGTCATCCAGTAGTAACTTCCGAGGAGATCACCCACCCCTAAAATACTCCCGCCCGAGCATGCTTAATTAACTATGAATATTTTTGCTAGCTCTGGAACCAATTGTGTTGAAAGGCCTCGATGTTATGAAAGGACAAACCATCAATTATACTTTCATTCGGTGAACCTTACTTGTCGTATATATTTTTTTTTGGCAAAGAGTATTTTGGAACTTCAAAAAAATATAATTCTTTTATTACCATACACGCGTTAATTGTATATTGTATTTTAACCAGGTAGTAGCTGGTTGTTACTTGTTAGCAGTACACCACCAACTTTTTCGTTCGACAACCTGTATGGGCAAACCTTAATATAATTCCAAGTAGACCAACATAATGATCCTTGAAAAAAATTATACAAAGAGTTTATATCTCTTTCTTTTACAATTAGAAAGTTCTAGACAAGGAGTCTGTGAACCCGATATAACCGTAAGAGTACTTTGAAGAGTCCAAAGATCAATATTATCCAACTTCAATCTAGTTTCCAATAACCGAATTGGAAATTCTACAAGAAAAAGTTCTTATAATCGATCAAAATTAATATAGATTATATAACTACGATTGATTACATACGACTTGAAATCATCTTATTATAAAGATAAACAATAAAATGTGGAAAAGGAATAACACAAGACACTAGAAGTTTTGTTAACGAGGAAATCGCAACTGCAACAAAACCCCGGGACCTCGTGCCTATTTGAACAACAAACTGTATTAAGTCGTTACAGACACTATCCTACTATCAGAACTTCGGACTGGAATGTAGTTGAGATAGAATCCACCCTCCAAGCGATTCAGTTACTGTCGCGCTCCTTATATCTCTTGAATTTTTTAATATTCTATGCAATTGATTCCCTTAGGTGACGTCCATTACAGCCTAAGAGTTGCTTCAACCAAAGTTGAAAATTTTGATACCAATCTGCCTCTAATAAATAAGCCTATATGATTTATGTTTAGATCGTGTGATCAAGGTGAGGAAATCTGTTTGCAATAGACAAAACTAGCAAACCTCAAAATCCAGAACTTATGATTCCCGAAGAGCAACCTAGATTATTATTCGCCTCATAAGAACAATCTTAAACGAGTTCAATTAAGAATCGTTATCAGATATCTATCTTGCGGAATCACAAAGTCTGAAACGAAGAAACTCTGCCATTACTATCTATTTTGCCTGAAAGAGATTACAAAAACCTTGATAACAAAAAAGCAAGATTAGGTTACACGAACTATCAAGGTAGGAGATAGTCCGACCTGGCTTCACGCATCCCTAAGTGAAGTGTTTAAGTCGTTAACCTAATTATGTTTCACAGAAGAAACCTGGGCTGATAGAGGACGACTCTAGCATACAATTAGGACACACGAAAGTGTCAGGCATTGAATTTTGTAGTTGTTTGAGTCTCTCTTTTTAAATACTTTCAAGATCGGAGTTCGCTTAAGATTCAAGCTAAGGTAGCTTGGGAATCAAGGAAACACTTTCTCAATTAGTATGAATCTCTGATTTGGTTTTCATGTAAGCATATGAGAAATTCGACTTGAAATCACATATCAGAATATACATTATGATCAGCCGTAACCAAGCCGTGTATAATGATCGTTCATGGTCGATTAACCATTTGAACCATAAGCTTAGTCATATTCATTTGATACTTTAGACTTTAATCTCGGTGCACAATCACAAGTGATTAAGTGATCAAATATGTCTTAGAAGTGTTTCTGAGAGTTAATCAAATGCCAAACATATCATAGAAATAGTTTTAAATGCATCTGATATTCAGCGGGGTAAGTATGTGTACCGGGTATGCGTACTAGACCCAATTCGTGAACTCATACTGCCAAGGTATGTGTACCCTTAAGGCAATTCTCGGACAGATTATTTTTGTACGCATACTGGCACATGTACCGTAAGTCAGTTCCCGAACTCAGGATGTTTTGGTATGCGTATTAGGTACGTGTACCATAAGCCAATTCACGAACTCAAGTTGTTCTGGTATGCATACTGAGTACGTGTACCATAAGCGGCTACCAAACTATAACTATGTCGGTACGCTACTAGGTATGCGTACCACTGATCCAATACAGTTACGTTGGTACGTGTACCGTTCCATGTATCCAGATTTTCAGTAGTTCTATGACTTTCTTATAATTAACTCGAAACATTTCCAAATGACATCAATGACGAATATCATTGCTCGGGTTATTTTCAAATGATTGATATTGAATCATACTCAGTACCTATACAGTAAATTTTTCTTAACTAAATTCATCAAGTATACGAATGACTATTGTTTTGAATCATATTTTAAGATATTTAACAAAACAAGCTTGATTCGAAACTTATTCTATGCAATGTTCAAAGTCCATGTAGTCATACGACTTAGTCTCAAAGATAGAAAGGTGAATATTTAAGTAATAGATTGGTTTGGTCTTCACATATCTTTTGTTGATGAAGTTCTCCAAATGTCTTTGGTTGTACTTCGTCTTCGATAGGTGGTTCAGTGATGTCTGATACTCAACTACACACTTCTAATCCTAGTCCAAGACCTGACTAATATGTAAATTAGAAATCAATATAGTTTTGTGCAACTAAATTTGACAACAAGCTAGAGATTGAAAAACTTAGTTTGACCGAGCTGTTATCTAACACTCTTGTCAAGTCAAGTGGCACGACAAATACAAAAACATTAGTCTAACAATGATGCAGCATAAACAAAGACAAGTAATGTTGTTGGCATATATGACACTCATGGTGCAATGTTGAATATCCGAGAATCCAGAGTTTTCCCAGCTACTAAGGACCTGGAATAAGTTATGTAATGACTTGCGTATAGATCTAAGGATTTCTAAATGAAGGTGAACTAATGGTGCATGCCAAATGTGTCAATCAGTTATTTATCCGAGTAAAGTGAATGACACGTGGAGCATTGAGGTACAACTTTTGAGAATAATTTTTTGCATGAATTTACTCTAATTTAATCATCCAATAAAGTGATGAGGATGTCTAATACGTTTACAACGGAATTTGATGCAAGAAATGGCTTCAAAGTGGCGGTTCTGTGCATTTGAAGGCTTTACGCATGTGGATGGATTATATGATGAGTTGATACAGTTATAAAGCACTTTGTAACTGCAAGAGAAGTTTCTTAACCACTTGGCATATGGGTGGATTTCCTAGAGAAAATTGGAAAAGGCTGGTCAGTTACACAATACTTTAGTTGGTTATGGAAAATATTTCATGAACAAATCCAAGGCTTGTGCATATAATTATGCACGATTTCTATCATGTAACTAGCTATTGTATAAATAATGTACAAGACGTTGTAAATTAGTGGGTTAGGATTTGAGAAATTAAGTCTCGAATTAAAAATCACAACAATATTTCATGGAATCAATCTTTATCAATTTCTCTCAATTTCAATCTCTTTTATTTTTTAACCATGAATCCTGATTTTGGTTTTTCTAAGGAAGATATGGAAATGGATGAAACCTTGTATGAAGAATAGCAAGAAATGCATGTAGAAATTTTGCATCAAATGGATGGAGACACAATTCAGGATAGAATGAGGCGAAATTTAATGTTGCAATTACATCCAGGGATGATACCAAATCCTTTAGAGACACAAGAAGTTATAACTAGAAGATGGATGTAGCGGTATCGATATTTTTACCACAACAAGATGGTGATTTATTATTTTAATCATGGATGTGTGTATTTCGATGCGGATATTCAACATCGATCCCGCATGGGCCGCAACTTGACCCAAAGAGTTATTGCTAAGCTTTGTCGGGTACAATCTTTATTTAATTATCAGTATGATGCACAACATGTATGAATCTTTAATCATGAACAAAAGGTCACTGAAGCTCTTCGTATACTATGTAATGGGGTACCAGTGGATTCCACAGATGAGTACATCCGTATGAACAAAACAACCACATTTAGGTATCTCAATTTTTTTTCTAAATAATAGTCGAGCATTTTCGTCCAACTTTATTACAAAAACCTACTCAAATAAATGTTGATAGAATCAATGCCGAACACACAAAGAGGGGTTTTCCAGGAATTCTAGGTAGTCTTGATTGCATGCACTGGAAGTTGGAAGCATGTATAATTGAATGGGTAGATCAACATAATGGTCACTATCCAAAACCAACAGAAATATTGGAAGCTTTGACTACTTATGATTGTTGGTTTTCAAATTTTGAAAAGAAAGTTTGCCATCATAGCTGGGATGACACGTGCTTTTTTATCTTCAAGAAATGAACAAAATTATGCCAACTTGCATTATTCTCCATGACATGGTCATTGAAAAAACAACACGTGACACAGACGAAGATTTGTGTCCGAGTTAGTGCAGTGTGGCCGTACAGCAAGAAAAATATAGACTTTCCAGTGATAGAATTCAAAATCGGGGCCTCTATGGACAACTATGGGAAGATCTAACTAAGAACCATTGGGACACATAAAGAACAAGAGCATCAAGAGCACCTATGCACGATTGTTAATACTGAGCCAGAGAATAGTCGTTTAATTAAAAGTTATTTATTTTAATTATATTTAATTTTTTTACTTTCGAACAATATGTAATGTAGTGATACTATTTAAATTAATTGATAAGTTAAAAGCAATTGCATTAAATCTAAAATAAACAAAATATTTTCAAATAAAACTCAATTACTAAATTATAATTAAAAATATCTAGTATATTTAATCAAGGCGGTATTCATCTTCATCTTCCTATGAGGTATTGGAATCGTCTTTCTCATTCTCATACTAGGAAGTTTGTTGGTTTCGTTATTCATTCAGTCTTTGTTCCACCTTATCTGCTTCATGTTCCCATAACCTAAGTAGTCGTGAATTAATTACTAAAATGTTCGTGGAGAGTAGATTGTATCTGTTGAAATCCATGTAATGTTTTTCTTGCGAAAGACGACGTCTTCGAAGCAGCCTAATTGCCAGGCCCCGATCTCTTCTTCTATCTTGTTCTACTAGGAGGTCGTTTTCCATATACTTGGAGTAGTTGAACTCGTTTGAACATCCTTCTGCTGCTTTTTTGGATGTGTCTCTCGTTGTTTTTCCGACTTTCTGACCCCCTCGTATTCTACTTTTGACATTATTAATTTCCATATTGGAATTGTGTTGTTCCTGACTACTTGGTGGCCTAACATGAGGAGATGTTCCTTCCGGTGAAGAAACAGATGCAGCACCATTCTGAAAATTCTGGGAAATTGGACCATGTGGTGATCTTGTTGGAATTTGATTACTTTCCAACACGTATGGATTAAATTTTTTAAGTATCCTAAGAATGTTGAAACAAGTTTCGTGTTGGAAACCAGTTTTGTGGTATCTTTGCCACTCTACTCGACATCTGGAATACCTTCACCATATTTTTTTTGCACCAGAACTGTAGAGAAATGCTCGGTTGAACCCGCAAGTTTTGATATCTCAATGTTAGATGATCAAAACTATATCTTGATTTATAGTCTATTAAGTCAAGTCTTGGACTAGGTTAGAATTTGGAAGTTGGGTATCAGACATCACCCTTGAAGATTGAAGATCGACGAAGACATTTGGAGAACTTCTGTATCAGTTATGTGAAGACTAAACCATTCTATTTTACTCAGTATCTTACTATTCTATCTGTTGAGATGATGTCGTATGACTTCTAGTAGATTTACAAAAAAAAATTCCGAGTCAAGCTTGTCTTGTTAAAAATATCGAAATATGATTCTAGCAAAGATGTTCAACAATCTTTAATAATATTAGTTTTAAGCAATTTATTGTGTGAATTAATTTATGGATCAATTGAAAATTTCCCATGCAAATGATCTTATCACATGGGAATGTTTCAAACATCATAAGAGAGAAATTAATATTGAACCATCTGATATTTCTGCTAGGTTTGCGAAAATACAGGAAGGTTGGCGAACCGTTTCGCAAACCGTGAGTTCAGTTGGGAACAGTGATCATGAATCGTTATGAACTGAATTCTTGAAGTTGGTGTTATAGGCTAGAAGTTGGAGAACCCGGTTCATGAACCGTGGTCAACTGAGTTCGCTAGTCTTGTAGGGTTGTGCGAACCCGGTTCACGAACCGTTGCACCCTCACTCGTGAAAAATCCTAATGGTTCACGAACCGTTGTACCAACTGTCCCGAAAGATTTAAGCAGATGCTTAAAGACTTATTTTTTAAATATGTTTTGCACTCCTAGAACTCTCGTAAACAACTCTAAGACTTCATTGATCACCCAAACTGAAAATGCGGGGGTCTAACAACCACACCCAATAATTCGTTTCGCAATATGATAGGACTTACTCCAATACACTTTCTAGAGAATCAACTAGACAGTCAGACTCAATCTAGAATAAAGTATATCAAAGAGTTTAATATCTCTATCTCTTAATTCAATCCGCAATTAGCAAATAGAAATCTGCGAGCCCGATGGAATAAGAGGAGTAACTCGAACGGTACCAAAGACCAATTTTCAATTGTCAATCAATTTAAATCAACAACCCAAGGTTGGATATTCTAATTGATTGATCTTAACGCACAACCTGTGATATTTCAATAATATAACAAAATATAATGCGGAAAAGAAATAACACAAACACCAGAATTTAGTTAACGAGGAAACCGCAAATGCAGAAAAACCCTAGGACCTAGTCCAGATTAAACACCGCACTGTATTAAGACGCTACAGACACTAGCCTACTACCAATTAACTTCGGATTGGACTGTAGTTGAACCCTAATCAATCTCACACTGATTCAAGGTACAGTTCCGCTCCTTGCGTCTCTGATCCCAGAAGGATACTACGCACTTGATTCCCTTAGCTGATCTCATCCACAACTAAGAGTTGCTACGACCCAAAGTCGAAGACTTGATAGACAAATCTGTCTCACACAGAAAAGTCTATAGTAATGAATAAATCTGTCTCCCACATAAATACCCAAGAGTTTTTGTTCCGTCTTTTGATAAATCAAGGTGAACATGAACCAATTGATAACCCAGACTTATAATCCCGAAGAACAACATAAAATTATCAACCACCTCAAAATAAACTTAATCGACTAGCGAAACAAGTTATTGTGGAATCACAAACGATGAGACGAAGTTTGTTTGTGATTAATTTTCTATCTTTCCTATCGGAGATATAAAATCTCGAGCCAATTATTTCAATTGCACTCAACACGATAGAAACAACAAGATCAGATCACACAACTACAAAGATAATAGTTGGATCTGACTTCAAAATCCCAATGAAGTCTTCAAGTTGTTAACCTACAGGGTCTCGAGAAGAAACCTAAGGTTAAAGGAGAATCGACTCTAGTTATGAAACTAGTAACACACAAGAGGTGTGGAGATTAGGTTTCCCAGTTGCTAGAGTTCTCCTTTATATATTTTTCAAATCAGGGTTTGCAATCCAAGTTACCTTGGTAACAAAGCATTCAATAATCACCGTTAGATGAAAAACCTGATTCAACCAAGCTAATATCTTTCAACCGTTAGATCGAAGTGAGCTTGTTACAGAAAAATGAAATGTACCCTCATTTAGGCTTATGTAACCGTACCTAAACGTGTACACCAGGTTGGTTCACAAATAGTTAACCGAGGGTAGCAATATGATTACTCTCATATCAACCTTATTCATCTTAACCATAGCTAGTTCAAATGACTCAAATGAAACTAGTTAACGAGTTGTTCAATTGTATAGAAAACACAATCGAAATCAAATCGGTTTGATTCACTTGAATCAATCATGAACATTATAGCCACGGTCTGCAAAGATTGCATTCCTTATGATTTAAATGTTTAAGTCCATGAACTGACCGATTTGACAAAATAACCAGCTTAAGTATGCGTACGGGTGACTAGTTTAGGAGTTTGTAATTCCCAAATTCAGCAAATATTTTATGTTCGAAAACTTCCGCCAGTATGCATACGGGTACGCATACTTATCTTGTCTCCTTCACAATTTCGTATACACACATACGCATACTCTTGGTTCCCGGTTCATGGATTTATACACTAATGTGCGAACACACAATATATGCTTATATCCAAAGATGGTTACATCATCAACTCTTTATTTCAATCATTGAAACATTCTTCTATAATGACAATAGCTGTTTTCACACATTATTAGCATCAAAGCAATTTTCAAGATATTGAAATAATCATTATCGAAACATTCCAAGCTTACATCAAATGATTGTATCACATAAACCATGTAAGATGTTACTCGGCAATTTTCTCATGATATGATATGAACTTGCTCTAAGCGAAAGCTTACCAACACATATTTCGAGAAATATGTAAGCGAGATATATGCAGCTCGAAATCTCAAATGTGTATTGAGAAAACTATATCGTAACACGACTTATGTCTCAATATAGGAGATAGTAGAAATAGAATTTCAAAGTGATAGGTGAGTTCAAGTCTCCACATACCTTTTGTTGAAGAAGTTCCACAAGCTCCCCTTAGTAGTTCTTCGTCTTCAAGAGATGAACGCCGAGAGATCTAAGCTCAACTACACTATCTATATCCTAGTACGAGACATCTATAAATAGGCTAGAAATCAAGACTTATAGTTTTGATCACTAACATTGACAAACATGCGTGAGATAGCAACACATGCGAGTTCGACCGAGCAATGCTCTAACAATCTCCCCGTTTGTCAATTTTAGTGACAAAACTATCAATACATATGGATTATAAAATAGATAAAACGTGTAGCTTCCCATCCACATGCTTGATCTCCTTGGCATCTTCAATACAACTCGAAATCTTTGTCACTTCTAAGTACTCCATGATCCTGAAGGTTGTAAGTTCAGCATCATAGTTGTTGAAGATCCGTAGCTATAACAATGAGAAAACAAAATGTTCTCAATCATTGTTATACAGTGTCATAGTATTATTACACAACATCGGAGTCCAATTGTATCACAACTTTGACAACAATACTATGGTGATATTCATCACTCCCCCTTAGTCAATACTTTATCTCAACATGAAAACCACTCCCCCTTACATAATGATCCGTAAACCATATGTATTTGTAGTATCACACTACACATTAATTCTCCCCCTTTTTGTCAATATAAGTAGGCAAAGGTACGAAAACTAGTGGGATCCTCATGAAATTTCCACGGAGATACTTCATGACTAAAAGAGAATACCATACCAACTTATTTAGATGCAATCATAAAGCCGAAACTAAATGCATTCATTAAGGAGTTAATAAAGATACAAGATAACTCATAATATTCCACAGCCGTACTCCCCACAAAGATTTGGCAATTAAGCCAAGTTCAATATGAACTCTTCCCCATGAAATTTCATCCCCGAAGGAACAACAAAGGCGACCTTACTTTCACAAGAAAAGAAGGATTTCTTTTGGACAAAATCAAATCACATGAAAACATGAATTTGAATCCAAAGTATTCAATTGAATTATCCATAAAAAAATTCATGATTAATCCAATCGAAATGCACAATTAAATTAACCACAAGAAAACCCATAATTAATACAATCGGGGTTACACAACTAAGTTAACCACAAAAAGTGATCAATTCAATTGGTCATGCTCGACATAAGAGAACTTACGAGCAACAACTAAAATAACCAAAAGAGAATGATCAATTTAGTTGGTCATGCTCAAACATAAAGAACCTTAAGGAACAACACAATATATGCACAAAAAATGTGGATCGGAGATCGACCATATACTGCGGAATAGACAAGGATTCATCCTATTTTCCATCACTATTTGCATAATGACATACAATAGGCTTAATCCTTGTACACAAAAGTTTTATCCTTTCTTCCATCAAAATATGACATAAAAGGCTTTAACTTTTGTAATGTCAAAAGTTCATTCTATCTTCTATCAATACGTTCATACCGACATAATAGAGATAACTTTTGAACAAGTATGGGACAACCACAGGTTCACAGACGTAAACAACATATCCCATAACAATTTGCAATATATAAAATCATAAAGATTAAATTTGCAAAAATCATCTTCCACAAAACTTAGAATTTAAATAAATAAATCTAAAAAACATGAAGATGAAAATCGTTGGACATAGATATGTGTAATCAAAATAATGGCTATTCCAAACCCTAGTTATTCTTCTAAAAACAAGAAATAAATTCTCTAAAAGAAGATTTATTAGACAAAATCAAGACAAACTCGTAATGCACATACAAGATGATTGGTCCTTTCAGGGTAGAATCAATCTTTTTCGCACGGATTTACACCAATAATATCTAACAAAGGCGTATAAAAATATTTTCTTAACAAACAAAATCATACAAAGTCAATAACGACCATGCACCATAGTTCACATAAGATGATTGTGAACATTCAAGAATCCCATAACAATGCGTACTACTGCCCATTCTTGAACTTTCTTCTTTGTGATTCACCAACAAAATTATTTTTAAAGCTACAAATGAGCTTATAAGAGTATTACTCCAAGAACCCAAGTGCCCAATTCCAAGAGAAGTTGAACAAGTGCGACTAAACGGAGCAAAACACTCAAAAA